>NW_028086876.1:0-2502 GCF_014824575.4 Sturnira hondurensis
TGCAGCTAAAGTAATTCCTTGTATATACCCTGGACCTATATCAGCACATAATCTAATATAATCATTTAAGGTTGCCCTACCCTTCCAGGGTCGCATGGCAGCTTGACAGGCAGCATTAGCGTTTTCAAATGCCATCTCTCTCGTGACTATAGTGGCGGCATCATAATCTCCAATAGTCCTCTGCGCTGGGGTTAAAAGACGCGCAACAAAATCTTGGAAAGGCTCATCGGGTCCTTGCCTGATTTTTGACAGTTCTTCCTTTCTTACCCCTGATTTAGGCAATTTCTTCCAAGCCATAGTGGCGGACCCCCTAATATAATCATAAGCTTGAGGCTGAAAATTTAATTGCTGCCGAACGTCTGCAAAATTTCTTGTCCCAGACAACTGTTCATATGTGATTTGGGCTTGGCGAGCAGCGTCAGTTCGAGCCTGTCTCGATCACAGTCTTCATAATATTCACTTATCCATAATAAATGCTCCCCTCCAGAAAGTACTGCTTTACATATGATTTTCCAATCATGTGGAGGCAAAATAAGGCTACCAATAGTTTCCATAGTAGCTATGGTAAAAGGAGCTGTTGCACCATATTGAGCACAAGCCAATTTTAGCTCCTTTAAAGTTTTATAGGGAATAGGTTCATAATCTTGCCATTGTTGACCCTGGTTTTGGCGTAAGACAATAGGGAAAATTTGAGGGGTAGAGGAAAATCCTTCTATGAATTCGCCCTCCTGAAACGCTCGCCGCATCGCCATTTGTAATGGGGATGCACTTACATCATTAGGAGGCGGACCTGGGCGATATCCCACTTGAGCCATTAATGGAGTGGTAGGATTTTTAGGAAATAGATGATCTTCAAAAGGAGGATCTATGGGGACTGCATCCTGAACTGGTTCCTCCTTAGTTTCATAAGTCTGCTTTTTTAAAGCCTGAAGAAGATGAAGGAGGTCTTTAAAATTAAAATCCAGTTCTGTCTCCTTTGGATTCTCATTTACTTTCTTTATATTAAGAAAAGCCCCATGGGAGGGGTCACAAGCGGCCGCTTGATCTGCTAGATCTCCCCAATCTACTTCATCGGGGTCTGGCGGCCCTGACTTATTGGCCTCTACCTTAAGATCTGGTTTTTCATACCGTGGCGCCTCCCAAGTTGGAGGAGGTGGATCAGTTGGCAGTGGAGGTGAGGGAGAAAGATCCTCTGCCGAACGAGTGGCTCGCAAACTGCCACGAGTCCCACGTTCCCATTTTTCAAGCTCGGAATCTCCCCTAAGACAATCTCTAACTAATGTCCATAAAGAAAATGCATCAACAGGGGTTTTCTCTGGACCGTGAGCACGGTAGTGTTCACGAATACGTTCTCCTACCTTTTTCCAAGTTTCCATATTAATAGTACCTTCTTCCGGGAACCAAGGGCAAACTTGTTGAATAAAATCTACAAAACGATGTATTTGACTCTTAGAGGTAGTAATGCCTCGCCCCTTCAATAAGGAGCAGAGGACTTTTTCAAAAAGTCCCTGATCTGATGAGTGGGAAATTCCCATGATTAACAGCTCTCCAACACCACTCCCTGCTACTTTTACTTTTAACTTACCGGCCCGTAGCAGCGATCCTCTCGGGCTCCTCTATCCTCGCGATTAGGACTCTGCTGGTCCCCCCTGACCCCCTGTTTCCGGGTCCCTGTTCGGGCGCCACTCTGCCGCCACCCACAGCAGCAAGGGTGGTCACGAGGTGAGGCGAGGGACTTAAAGAATGGAGAGGACCATAAGCTCTGCTGGCAAATGGCAAATTTATTCAAGGAACTGCTGGCTTATATGCAGAACTGCAGTGGCCTGAGAACAATGCTGTTTTACAAAAGTTTGTACACTCCCNCATTAGCCCACAGATAACAGTGTCCTCATGACTATCACTTTCTTGGAACATGACACATATGCCAAGATCTTGTTCTTTCCTTCAAGGCTGAGAAGGAGAAGGTCCGGAAGATGTCAAGATACCCGCCGGCTCCAGGGACCAGAAACCAAGTCCCACCACCATTTTCACAGTGGGGGTTCTGTCCTTGGTCCCCTGCGGCCTGGCGGACTCCCACAGCAAAGCTCTCATTGACAACAGAAAGACAGATGAAGTGCTTCCCAGATAAGGTCAGATTAAAGGATTCATCATCACCAAGTTCTTATTATATGAAATGTTAATGGAACTTATTAAGAAGAAGAAGAAGAAGATCAAAACTATGAACAGCAAAAATGACAAAAAACTCCCAACTGTCAACAACTGAAGCTAAAAAAAAAACCACCTACCACAAACTAAGCAAAAAACCAGAACAGGAACAAAATCGAGAAATGAAGATCACCTGGAAGGTAATCTGCAGGGAGGGGGAGTAGGGAGAATGGGGAAAGGTACCAGGACTAAGAATCATAGATGGTATGTACAAAATAGACAGGGAGATGGTAAGAATAGCATAGGAAATATACAAGCCCAAGAACTTGTATGTATGGCTCATGAACATGAACTAAG
>NW_028086877.1:0-833 GCF_014824575.4 Sturnira hondurensis
GAAAAATTATGGTTTAAGGAAAATCACAATGCTCAGTACTAGACATCAGAATAGCACAGCTAACTGTCTTGAAAGTTTGTTTTCATTAAAGAGTTAAAACCAGGTTTGTGATGTCACTGAAGATGTACAATTTACAGGTTCGAAGGACCTTGCAATGGAATGTCTTCCCAAAAGACAGTCTCACAGGCACAGAGACTGGTTTGGGGATTGTTGTGTGAATTAACCTGTGTGTTCTTCGGTTTTCATAGGGTGTATGCCTATGACCTGCGTATGCCTATGAGTGGTTGGTTACAATATAGGCCTCATTTAAGGAGCCCATCTTCCTCATCGCCCCCGCTAAGACTCAACGGTTTGGCTGAACTAAGTAGTTGGGTTGGTGAAGGGCTGGGGCAGTCTGTGGGCTTCAATTTAGAACTGATTTTCNCTTAACGTATTCCCCTCAGCCCAAGTGAAGTACAGTGGGCCACAAGAGTCTTGGATAGGTGTAGCATGCCTTGTACACCTTCCTCTAGATAAGCCATTCTTTACTGAAGTCCCTGCCTTTGTTATTTAATAGTTATAATTTAATTGTGCTTCCAATTTCTTGCCTAATCTGTACCCTCCAGAATGTGACCTGACCAGAAGGCCAACAGTTCAGTAATGCCAGGCTTTGGACACCAAGCCTGCGACTTCCTGGTGGCAGCCAATTGACCAGGATCCTGTAAGGTCCTTCCCCTCAGAGGAAGGACTCCCTCTGTGCTGCACTACCCCTCCCCCCCTTTCAGGGCACCCCTGACCCAGAGGTAGGAAGGACAACGTCCATGTCCAGCCGGAAGCAGTTACAAGAAGATGAG
>NW_028086878.1:0-603 GCF_014824575.4 Sturnira hondurensis
GGCCCCATACTGACCGCTGTCCCTGGCTCAGACCCCTGGGCCCCTGTGGGGGAGGCCATGGAGAGGGTCCAGGCTGGGGCCTTCCCCAGCTGTGGCTCCAGAAGCCTTAATGGGTCAGGGCGCCTGGGAGCACTCCAGCCTCTCTGGGGATGTCAAGCAAGGTCTAGCATCATCCGTGGTTGTCACAACGGGGGGTTGCTACTGGCACCTAGTGGGTAGAGGCTGCCGCGCACCCTCCAGCACGCAGAGCCAGGCCCTGCCCCCAGGACTGAGGGTCAGTGGGCCCAGAGTGACCACAGCAGTTCGGGGTTGGGGAAACGCCCCCCTGTGGCTGGGAACAACGCCACACGTGTGCTGCCTTTCCCTGCGTGCCCAGCGTGCGGCACGCACAGCAGGCACGAGCCCCAGCCACGTGCGGGGGTGCGGGCCTTGGCCCTGCCTGTGCGCCTCCTCGGGGCACATCCGTGGAGGACACGGCAAGGCACGCCTGACCCCCTGGGACAGATGAGGAGATCGGGGTGCAGGAGGGCGCCACCGCTGGCGTTCTGGGAGGCAGCATGCGGGAACCAGGCTTGCAAGGGCAGGGAAGGCAGGATGGGGGGC
>NW_028086879.1:0-1152 GCF_014824575.4 Sturnira hondurensis
CTTTCGTCCCGCTGCACTCGAGTGTGCCACCGCCGTCAGCCCTCCACCACTGGGTTCGCCCCCTGGAGCCTGCGTGGTCCGTCTCACTGTGCGCGAATGTGCGACCACGGTCAGTCTGCCCCACACCCCAACTGGTTCCGGGCTGCCTGCTTGCCTAGGTCGGGGGATCTGTCCTGCTCCACCCTGCTCTGCTGCTGGCTCCGCCCCTCTTATCATCCCCATTGAATGGTTCGTAGTTGTTGGGACTTCCCTATGTTTCAATTTTCTGCTCTTTGGGTGTGTCTGTGTTCTCCATCCCTTTGTTGTATTCAAACTTGCATGTGGGTGAAGGCACAGTGTTTCCACCTATGCCTCCATCTTGGCACAAGTCTGAATATATATGTTTAAAGTATAGACTTAAGTTTTACTTTTGACACATGATGATTTGGGGGTGAGGCAGTTGTAGGTGACGTTTCCCCTCTATCCTATGAAATTTATATTCCTATTATTCATTTTCATAATATTTAAAATATACATAGCTCAATCCCATTGTTCTAGCAAAGTCCAAACGCTTCTGTAAGTTTTTTTATTGGGGGAGGCTGGTATAAGTCCTCTTATTTCATAATTGTCATCTACTTTCTAGGACTCTAAAATTCCTTCTATTTCTTCTTTTTCTCCCTCCCTCTGCAGTAGCCAAAGGACCTTTCTTCTTATCTTTTTATATTTCTGCCCCGCCCACCCCCCTCCCCACCAGAAGTTCAGTATTCAGAGGACTATCTCTTTAAATCTTGTGTCTGGCCCTTTAAATGGAGTGCACTTGGACCCTCTCCCTCCAGTCCTGCCCAGGTCTGACTCTAGGGGAGAGAGGCAGGGAGCTGGGGCTCTTCTTCTGGGGCCTCTCCAACACTCCTCAGCCCCCTCTGTCCCTGGCAGTTTTTCTTCACTGACCTCTCCTGCAGAACAGGGAGGGGGGACTGCAGTATGTGCAACTATTTCAGAAAATGAAGAGGCAGGAAACGAGACAGAGTAGCGTGGTTTATACCTGTCCCGGTGAGGGGTGGGGCATACTCGGTACTAGGCAATTGAAATGGCTTGGCCTGCACCTTCCTTTTAATTTTTTCAAATAGTTTCATCAAAACAAGGGGAAGAAACACTGTTTTCTATATTCCCAAC
>NW_028086880.1:0-635 GCF_014824575.4 Sturnira hondurensis
CTGCGGAGGCTCCTGGAGCTGGGGAAGGGGCTGCTGGACCAGCTAGGTATGATGCCACACCCTAGGGACCCAGGGGAGAGGGGGAGGGGGCGCAGACCCGCCCCTGGAGTTTCCAGGTGGCCAAGACCATGTGCCTCTGGGGAGGGGCTGAGGTCTGAGGTTTACCTCTTCTAAGTGAGATTTGTGATGCAGCCTAGAGTCAGAGCTTCCGTTTTTTTTTTTTTTTTCCTCTGCACGTGTGGCCAAAGACACATCTGGTCTCTATTGAACTGAGACCCTGCGCACGTGTGTGCCCCGTAGGAGTCAGAGACCTCCTTTGTCACAGGGACGCCAAGGCAAGAAATTACCAAGGGAGGCAGCCGGTCAAAGGGCAGCATACTGGGAGTTAACATTGTCTCCCCAGCAGGCCACGCCCGTCCCGGCAGGGACTCTCCCTGGGTTGCATCGGATGGGAGAACCGGGCCATGGGCAATCCTTTTCCGTGCTCCGTCCGGAAGGGCGCTTTTATCAGATCCAACATGATATATTGACAAAGAGCAGAAGACACGGCAACAGGCGTGCCTCTGACACACGGGACAGGACCAGAGGCTGATGTGGCTGTGACGGTTCCCCACACGACACCCCCTCCAGAGCGG
>NW_028086881.1:0-1348 GCF_014824575.4 Sturnira hondurensis
GTCATGAAAAATGCTTCACAAACATGGCATTTAGTAAATGTCTAATAGTCTACCACATGAATGAGGCACAATTTATATATTATTTTCACAGTGTGGGGGATATTTTTCCATGAACCTAATTTTTCAATATTATGAGTAATATGGTGGTAAAAAAATCTCACAAAAATCTTTATTTATATTTCATCATTTAAAAAAATGCATTGCTAGAAATGAAATTATTAGGGCAAGTGTTACGAACATTTGTAAGTTTCTCCCACTTTCAACAGCTTTTTCACAAGCTTTCTCTATTCCTGTTTACATTCCCAGATGCACTTTATATAAAATTTTCACAATCTAAAAATAGTTCTTTAGAATTTTTATTGGGGTAACATTAAAACCATACATTTTAATGGGAAGAACTGAAATTTTTATAATTTTCAGAAACTTGCTATGTTATTCAAACCTTTTCTATCTCAATAAACTATTGAAGTTTTTCATGTTGTTCTCATACATTCTGTGTATTTAAATTTTTGTTGCTATTATAAACATAATCTTCTTGTCATTGTATTTTTTAACCAGAGAACAATATTGGGATGGAAAAAAACTTGCTAACTTAAAAAATATTTATATTTATAACCAAGTTATTTAATTATCATTATTTACAACAAGCTTATAGTTGGTGTGTGTGTGTTGCAGCATATAATTATTCTAGGTTAAATTACTACATTTTGGCTTTTTCTTTCAATAGTAATACTTCTTTATTTTTAGTTTATTGGCTACAGCTTTCAGAAAATTTAACTAGTCAAAGTGATACATGGCACCTTTGATTTGTTTCTAATAAGAATGACAATAACCTCCTACATACGACATCACTAAATATGAGATTAGTTGTTGAATTTATTACTGGAATGGGGTATATATAAAGGGGTTACATAGGTCACAGTAATAGTGGAGCAGGCCAGTTATAAAACAGTAGAGCTTGGTGGAAACTATGACAGATTGGAGAGTGCTTCTTCTGAAGGGAGCACATAGCGTCTGCTCAGCTTACACCTAATATATATATGTAGTGTCTTTATATGAACATATATCAGTTCATATATATATATATGTTCATATATATATATATCAGTCCATTTTCTGAAACTTAAGTTTTAGATAAATATTCTTAACAGTATAAAGAAAGGATACATTTAATCCAAATTTTCCAAGAGTCTTGGTTTTTTTAAATTACATTTTATATTTCATTATATGTCTTTTCTTACATTTGTATTTTACTCATTGAATCAATAGGCTTCCTAATATAAAATTGCATTTCAGGGATACAGTGTATGGTAATAGAGTTGAATTTTATTTATTAAAATTGTATTTG
>NW_028086882.1:0-521 GCF_014824575.4 Sturnira hondurensis
ATTTCAATGTCTCTGTTTATATTTTGTTTGCTTGTTTGTTTTGGTGATGTTCCGCTTATAGGTGAGATCATATGATACTTGTCTTTCACTGCCTGGCTTATTTCACTTAACATAATATTCTCCAGTTCCATTATTTCTGTCATTAAGAGGAGCTCCTTCTTTCTTTTTGCTGCATGGTATTCCTTTGTGTATATGTACCACAGTTTTTTCATACAGTCATTTACTGATGGACACTTAGGATGTTAGCACTTGGCTGTCATAAATAATGCTGCTATGAACATTGGGGTGCATAGGTTCTTTTGAATTGGTGTTTCAGGATTCTTAGGATATAATCCAAGTAGTGGAATTGCCAGGTCAAAAGGCAGTTCCATTTTTAGGGTTTTTTTTGATATTTCATACTGTTTTCCACAGTGCCTACACCAGCCTGCATTCCCACCAACAATGTACTAGGGTTCCCTTTTGTCTACAACCTCACCAGCACATATTGTTGGTTGATTTCTTTATGATGGCCATTTTGACTG
>NW_028086883.1:0-2344 GCF_014824575.4 Sturnira hondurensis
TCCAGTTCACAATCAGCTGAAAATGTTGTGGGCCTGCTGCCAGACAGCATTCTGAGGCTGGGTCTTTTTCTCAGCGCCCTAAATTAACCGGCTGGAATTCCTTTTCACGTGCCAACCTGTTCAGCCTTTGAAAAAGCAGAGTTTCGTTTTTAGGGGGAGATCTGCCTCTCATCACAGAGACGGAACAATGCGCTTATGACTTCTCCCAAAAAGCAGCCTTTTTTTGATATAAGCTCTGAGGAAGGTAAAGACAGATCCCAGAGACCATATTTTAGGCAAGACACACGGACTCTTCCCAGCGATGCAGGCCGACTCCTGAACCGCAGACGGTCAGGCCGCACAGGAGCGGCAGCCAGGCCTGCCTCGTAAGTGATTCATAGTGCAATACGTCAAGAGAGAAGCACTGTCGTAAATAAATAATTGAAGTAATTAAATCTATTGATACAGAAGAGCTTTATGGTCCAGGATCAAAAGATTTCACACAATGTTTCAGAAATGAAAAGCTTTCTGGTGTATCTCAAATTGTTTGGGAAAATATAATGCACTAGTCAAAGATCATCTTCATTCTGAAATACTCAAAAGAGCAGGACAGAAATATCATAGTATGAAACACTCATTTCAGGAAAAAGTAAGTGATGTGAGAGAAGTTTATCACTTATATTTGTTCAAAGAATATTTTTTGCACATCTGTCACATGCCAGGCTTCATCTGAGCTAGTTTAGGCAAGTGGGTAGCATCCTGAGATACCCACATTGAGTCACCGAGCAGGTTCCTTTCCCCGGCAGAGCAGACACGGGCTCCGGAGTCAGAGCCCCCCCCTCCACCCGCCCCGCACTCCACGGCTGCGCCCTCACCAGCTACGTGTCTTTAACAAGCCCCTTCATCTCCTTGGGCTTTAATCTTCTCATCTGTACAATGAGTGCCGATGAAAGAGGTTACCCGTGTAAGCTTTTGGAGCAGGGTCTGTAAGGTAAGAGAGGCTCAGTTTTAACCTTTGTTACTAACTGGTTTTCTTCCCTTACCCCAAATTGGAACTGGCAGCCCTTCCTGTCTCAGAAGTCTGTGGCAGAAAGTGCAAGTATTCAAAAGCTCACTCTCGGAGCCTAAGGGGATCAGCGTCTCAGCACACCAGCCCGTGGACCCCAGAGCTTAGCCTGCCTGTGGATCTGAACCCCTCCCAGGAGCCACCCGCCAGGGCAGCTCTGTGCTGGATCAGAGCAGCAGCTGTAAATACCCCCAGGGCAACACTGCTCGCTCCTCCTTACTGGCATCCCTACCCACCCAGACCCCTGCTCCGCAAAGGCACAGCTTGTCCTTCATGCCATCTGCTCTCTAGGCCACCCGGACCCGGACTCTGTCCTTCTGCTCTCTGGACCAGGTCCCCCTGTGCTATCAGGTGCCTGATGGCCTCAGCTACTCCTGGCGCAGAGAAGGTCTTTGACTTGCTTCATAAAAAGAACGGTTTCAACCCATTTCCTATCATCTCATTGCAATGAACTAAATGTTTGTGACTCCCCCAAATTCATATACTGAAATCCTAAGTAACCCGCAGGGTGATGGTTGGGAGGTGGGGCCTTTGGGAGGCGATAGGTCATGAGGGTGGAGCCCTCAGATGGGATTAGTGCCTTTATTGCCCCTTCCGCAATGTGAAGACATGGTGAGAAGACAGCACCTAATGGACCAGAAAGGGGTTCTTTGCCAGGCATTGGGTCTGTTGGCACCTTGATCTTGAACTTCCCAGCCTCCAGAACTCTGAAATAAATAGATGTTGTGTAAGCCCTTCAGTCCATAGCATTTTGCTACAGCAGCCGGAACAGATGAAGACACTCACACCAGCTTCCTTTCCCCTCCAAGGAAGGCCCTTCCCCTCTGCCGCCGGTGCCGGGGCTGCTGGCCCCGGCTGAGGACAGGAGGCTGCACCAAGCTCTGCCCAGTGATGAGATGTTGGCAGCTTGAGAGTGGCCATGCAATTCAGCAAAGGCTGCAAATCACGAATTTTTATATTCTTCCAGAGAGCTGGTTTACCAGCATACCACTGTCTCTGCCTCAGAGCTAGTGACACAGAGCCCCCCACCTTGCCTGGTTCTGAGGGCCTTCGTGGGGACCATACCTGGGTCGCTTGCTTGGTTTGGAAGAAAGGGTGGACAATATCCTCCTAAACTGGTCGGTCACGGAATTTCGGTTTCTTCTCCACATTACGGCCAAACTTATCTTTCTGAAACACAAATCCCACCTCATGTGCGAGGTTTAAACCTTAACATGGTGTTCCAAGTCCTTCTAATCTTGCCCCAGTTTTTCTTTTACCTGATGTTATCCTAATACATACACATATTCGGGGACTCGT
>NW_028086884.1:0-944 GCF_014824575.4 Sturnira hondurensis
CGCTCCCCACTTGAGGGAGTAGCTGTGCGGTCCCTCTTCCTCCACAGGGCTCGGTAGTCTGTGTGAATTTGTCTCATATCTCATCCATGATGCTGCGGGCACTGCAGGCTGGTGCACATGTCAATTCCTCAAAAAGAAGATATACAGATAGCGAAAGCACAAAAAGATGCTTAATATCATATGTCACTAGGAAAATGCAAATTAATACAGCAGTGACATACCACTTGGGTCACAGCTTGGCCTCTCCTGGGCACCTCCATTCCTAGCATAGTAGGTGTCATCTGCAGATCACTTTGTAGCTTATGCTGTGTGAACCCAGAAAGAACAAAGTTAGTAGCTGACCCTGGATGTACCAACAGTAATCAGGGCTCAACTGCAACAGGAGGCTATACACAGCCCACACAGTGGGCACACCTTGAGTACCCAGCTTGGGTAATTGGGGAGGCTGTGCCACTAGACCCTACACAACACCCACCACATTACACCACTCTATCAAGTCTGGAGATTTAGCAGCTCTACCTAATACCTAGAAACAAATACAGGGAGGTCACCACACTGAGGGGACAAGGAAACATGGACCAAATGAAAGAATAGAACAAAACTCCAGAAAAAATTAAACAGAGTTCAAGACACTGATTATAAGGATTCTCAATGAAGAGACCTCAACAGCATGAAAAAAAAAAAATCTAGTCAGTAACAAAGGATAAACTAATTGAAATAAAGAACAATTTAAAGGGAATCAATAGTACAGTGAATGGAGCCAAGAATCAAATCAGCAATTTGGAATATAAGAAAGCAAAAAACAACCGATCAGAACAGCAAGGAGAAAAAAAGAATTAAAAAGGGAGGATAGTGTAAGGAGCCTCTGGAACAACTTCAAGCATACTAACATTACCATGATGGGGGTGCCAAAAAGAGGAGAAAGAGAGCAAGGAACTAAAAAC
>NW_028086885.1:0-2525 GCF_014824575.4 Sturnira hondurensis
ACCCTACACATTTCCTATTGAAGTTAGAAACCCACAAAACATAAACTATAGATAGTCCTAAAGTATTCCCTGGCCTTGACTTTATTCTAGAACTTCAGGAACACACCTTCAGTTGCCTTCCAGACTGAGGCTCATTTTTCCCAAGATTTGATCTCTCTCTCTCTCTGATTTTTCCCTATCTCTATGACAATGAGGGCAGAAATTGTATGTTTTGCTTATTAGTGTGTTCCTAATGCCTCATATATTATATTTTACCAAGGAAATTCCCAATGAATATTTGAGTAAGTGATTTTCCAGGGCCAAGGGCATTGACTCTTGTAATCACTGTCTATTTCCCTTCAATGTCATCCATACATCTTAGAATCACTTTTCTTGTTTTCCAGTCATTGCCTGTGGTCAGCTCCTCATTATTTCTGACCTGGAATTGTGTAGCATTCCCTAAATGGGTTCACTCTATTTGGTTTGTCCTCTGCCTGCTCTGTGCTGCCTGTTTCAGCCAGCATTTCTTAGTGTAGTTCTGGTCATGCATTCAGCAAGTATTCCTGAGCAGGTCCTTTGTACTGGGGTCTGCAATAAATGCTAGCATAAAATGATGTACTGTCCTCGTCAGAAGGAGCTCACAGTGTAATAGAAGGAAGAGTCATAAACCAAAGAAGTTCATTGAATGTGATGTGATGTGATGAAGGCTAATCACGATATTTCAAAGTTGGCCTAGCTCTGTGGGGTGGAGCAGAGCTGTGCCTGGAGAGGTCAGGGGAAGTTTAAACAGGGACTTGAGACTTTAAGGTACCTAGAGTTTACTTAGTAGACAAGGTCCTGTAAGTATGCCTCACTCTGAGGATGCTTCCTGTGTGTATTCACAGAGGTGTTTCAAACCTCTGCATAGGGCACTGTTGCTTATAAAACTGAAGTGCAAACTGAGTGACCTGCTCCTTTGTTGGCTCTTATCTTTCCTTCTTAGCTCTTTTCACTTCCTCCTACCTGTGCCTTCAGTCATGCCTCTAGACCAGCAGCAACATTCTGCCTCTCTTCTCTGAGATTTATCAGAGTGTTTTCTCTGTCCTTTTCAGCCCATCACTGCCACCTACTTAGAGAAGTGGGCCTTCTTTCAATCTTATTTTCCAAAGTTGCTGCTTATTACTTCTGTTAGGAAAATTTTAGAATATGTTATGATTTAGATATTTGAGGGATGTCTCTTTCCTTTGGTAGATTTTGAGACCCATCCTACTCATTTTGCCCTATGTCTCCACTAAAGAATTTGGCAAGTAATAGCCACCTGGTGAATTTGGACTGTGGATGAGGATCTTCTACAAAGGCACAATGTCTGCGTTACTTAGCTGAGGTTGCAGTCTCTGTTGTGTGTCTGTTGTTATGGATGAGGACCAGCTTTTGCTTCTGCTGAGGCAAGGCAGGGAGACTTTGTTTGAGTCCCGTTCTGTGGAAACTGGGAATCCCATCACATTTATTTTCCTTCCCCTGGAATGATTTGTTTTTGGCCTTTGCTCAGTTTCTTCTTCTTCTTTGAAGAAACACAGTTATGAGGTTGGTGCTTGCTGGATAGTTTATGCTTTTCCTAACCTGAGGTCCTGAAGTTGTTCTCCTCTGTCACATTCTAAAGACTCTTACATTCTGGTTCTCCATTTTCAGGTCATCACTCTACCTGCATTCATTTAGTGTCTGATGGAAGGTATGACTACAGAGTCATTCTTTTCCATAGTGGTATCAGAGTGCTACAGAATTTATGAAATTGTTTAAATTAAAAGACATCAAACAACTCTCTTGAGGTATAATTCATATATCACCAAACAAATAACACTCACCCATTTCAAGTGTGCAACCCAGTGATTTCTAGTGAATTGGCTAGAATGTGCAGCCATGGCCATAGTCTAGTTGGAATGCGTTCCTCCAGTCTGGGGCCACTCCCAGCGAGTCCCTCCGTGGGTTCTCTCGGGTTTGCCATCTGAAGTCTCTGCAGTGTCCAGTGCTGCTGGCCTCTCCTCTTCCTGAAATGTGGTTTACACCTCGCTTTTTACATGTGTACAAATATTGTTAAAATCGTTGCTCAGTTATTGTTGTCCTCATTTTCTCCCCATAATTCTCCCCTGCCCTACCCAACCCTCACCTCCAGCATTCAGTTCTTGCCCCACATCCTGTGGTCTTTTTCCCTGGGTCCTCTATACATATTTCTTGATTTAATCCTNCCCCATCATTCCCCCTCTAGTCACTGTCAATTTTGTTCTCTTTCCATTAAATATTGTATTTATTTATTTTTAGGGAGAGGGGAAGGGAGAAACAGGAGGAGAGAATCATCAACCTGTGGTTCTCTGTCACACGCCCCCAACTGGGGACCTAGCCCACAACCCAGGCATGTGCCCTGACTGGAAATCAAAACAGCGACCCTTTGGTTCACAGGCCAGTGCTCCATCCACTGAGCCACACGGGCTTAAAGAACAAATAAAGTTTGTTCTTTATTTCCATGTCTCTGTTTTTAGTTTGCTCACTTGTTTGTTTTGTTGATTAACTTC
>NW_028086886.1:0-3786 GCF_014824575.4 Sturnira hondurensis
TGTAGCTATATTTTGACTGATCATTAGATCATAATTCATTACCCAAAGTTCAGTTTGCAACTTAGCCACCTAAAGTGCTTATCTGTAATGTGTTGTGAAATTATGACAATTTACTGAAGATGTATGTGTTGGTCTTAGCACTCATGACAAGATGATGGCAACCAAAAACAAAATGAAATGAAGGAATGACCTCTAGTTGTGAACACATCTCAGAAGAACCAGGCATTTTCAGGTCCTGTCAAAAGAGTCTAAATTCTTTAAACATAAAGCGTGAACTTTCTATTTTTATGAGTCAGATCACAGAAAAAAACAATTAAAACTTATAATGAATGTATTTTAATGTTAATAAGTTTTACTTCAAATATGGGTTTTTTATTAGATTTGGCTGATACATCCTTACACATAACAAAGATCTAAAATGTATAAAATACAGGGTAGAGAGGAATAAAGAGGGGGGAAATGGGACACTGTAATAGCATAATCAGTAAAATATATTAAAAGTATATTTTATTGATTATGCTATCACAGTTTTCCCATTTTTTTCTCTGAATTATTTTTTTCACACTAACTGCCCCCCCCCCCACACCATTATTCACCAACCTTCGTTCATGTCCATGAGTCATACATATAAGTTCTTTGGCTTCTCCATTTCTTGTACTATTCATAACCTTCCCCTATTTTGTACCTACTATTTATGCTTCTTATTACCTGTACTTTTTCTCCTGTTCTCCCCACTTTCCCTCCCTAGTGATAACCCACCATGTGATTTCTAGTTCTATGAATCTGGTTCTGTTCTAGTTGTTTGCTTAGCTCATTTTTGTTTTTTTAGGTTCCATTGTTGATAGTTGTGAGTTTGTCCTCATCTTACTGTTCATATTTTTTATCTTTTTCTTAGATTAGTTCCTTTAACATTTCATATGATAAGGGCTTGGTGATGATGAACTCCTTTAACTTGACTTATGTGGGAAGCACTTCATCTGTCCTTCCATTCTAAATGATATCTTTGCTGGATAGAGTAATCTTGAATGTAGGTCCTTGCTTTTCATGGCTTCAAATACTTCTTTCCAGTCCTTTCTTGCCTTCAAGGTTTCTATGAGAAATCAGCTGACAGTCTTATGGGCACTCCTTTGTAGGTAACTCTCTCCTTTTCTTTTGCTGCTTTTAAGATTCTTTCCTTATCTTTAATCTTGGGTAATGTGATTATGGTGTGTCTTGGTGTGTTCCTTTTTGGGTCCAACTTCTTTGGGACTCTCTGAGCTTCCTGGACTTTCTGAAAATCTATTTTCTTTTCCAGATTAGACAAGTTCTCCTTCATTATTTGTTCAAATAACTTTAATTTTTTGCTCTTCCTTTTCTCCTGGCAACTGTATGATTTGGATGTTGGAACATTTAAAGTTGTCCTGCAGATTCCTAAACTTTTCCTCATTTTTTTGAATTCTTCTTTCTTCATTGTGTTTTGGTTGAATGTTTCTTTGTTCCTTCTGGTCCACACCATTGATTTGAGCCTGATTTCCTTCTCGTCACTCTTGGTTCCCTGTATATTTTCCTTTATTTCACTTTTCATAGCCTTCACTTTTTCCTTTATTTTGCAACCATACTCAGCCATTTGTGTGAGCATCCTGATTACCAGTGTTTTGAACTGTGCATCTGCTAGGTTGGCTCTCTCTTTGTTGCTTAGTTGTATTTTTTTCTGGAACTTTGATCTATTCCTTCATTTGGGCCATTTTTTTTGTCTTGGTGTGCCTGTTACATAATAAGGGGTGGAGCCTTAGGTATTCACCAGGATGGGGCAACCCACTTTGCTGCGTTGTTGAGCTGTATGTGGGTGAGAGGTCTGAGAAGGAATAATGCCACTTGCTCAGCTCTCTGCCAGCTTCCAGTCACTTCCTTCTCTACCCACAAACAAATAGGGCCCTTCTGGTCATGATTCCCAGGTGGGTGGTTTTGTGTACACTCTAGGACCCTGTTGATTTCTCCAATGAACTCTTCTGTGAGTCTGGGAGTTTCTCCTACTTCCTCAACTTCTACAGTTTTTTCAGTCAGAGACTTTGAGGCTTTATTTCCCCACACTGGAACCCTGGGTTGTGGGGTCTGTCTCTCTCCCCAGTTGTTCCTCCTAATTTATCCTCATGTAAATGTGGGATGGGGTGCTCCTCTAGCTGCCACCTTTCAGTGAGTCCTCTCCACCCTAGTTGCCTCTCTCTGCCCCTCATACTGGTCTGAATGTTTCTTTTTTAATTCTTGGTTGTCAGACTTTCATACAGTTTGATTTTCTGACAGTTCTGGTTATTTTTTGTTTTTAAATTTGTTATGTCCTTCTTTTGGTTTTGTGAGGAGGCAAAGTGTGTTTGACCTGTCAAATGCTTCCTTCTTGGTGGAAATCCATAAATTTTCTTTAAATGTCAACTCTTTATTAACTCCCACAACATGTGAAGGGTAGACCTCACATTTGAGTGAATTGCTGCCTTGAACTTTAAGAAAAACCTTGAAAATGCATATAGTTTCAAGGTCAAGGTGTTCAAAATGGAGTGTAAATATATAAAACTAAATTGAGAGTCTGTAATTATGAATAGTTGTAAATAGTTATAAATAATAACAGATGGGAGGAAGATGAAGGGACCATTTGGCTTTAACTTCTAGAACCTTTGAGATTTCATATTTTAAATAGTCAAGTCCAGGTAATGGAAGTCAGGCACATTGTCAAAGTTTAATATAAAGGAGCAACACAAAACTGTAAGAATAGTGTAGGGGAGGCCTGTGTCCAGAGTAAGCTGAGATTTGTGAAACTTGAAGGAAAACTGCCCTCAAATGTTTACATTTTTAATTATATATTTGATAGCAGAGTAAGAAGAGGTAGAAGTTCTGCAGCACAGGCCATATTGTATAATTTTATTAATAGAAAAGTTGGAACTTTTGAACACTTACTTTGTTTTATTCTTAAACAGCAGATTGATTTATCTGAAGTAAGAAAGAGTAGGCTGTATGATCACAAAGATGGATTTACGCCTGAAGTAGCAAATAGTTTTGTGAACATCTGGTAGTTATGAGGTTGGCTCTCCAGGCTCAGATGAATTGCATTGTAACATCATGAAACTCCTTGATAAGTTTTTGAAGGTTTTGGTCTTAGAGCAATGTTTCTCAACCTGTTTTTCATTATTGCCCTACGAAGGATGTTTTTCTTCCAATTGTCTCTCCCAATTCCATGGAATTTCTATACCACAGATACACTGCATAATGTGTTTTGCATGATAGCCCTTTGAGGGGATGACAGACCACCGTAATATCTAAGAATGCTTCTCAATTCCTCCATCAGGAACCAGTTTTTGCTCCCATAGGGGTGATATTCCCCTATGGTGTTATGCATGTCCTAGAGGACTCACAGAGGAAGGAGAGAAGCCAAGCATTCCCACTGTGGTGATGCTCTAACCACTGATCTACCCTGCCAGGGCCCAAAATTTATTTAATTTATTAGATGTTAGGTTTTTGGTGGAAGCGGGAGGAACTACCCTAGCAATATGGTGTTGTCAGAATAGGGGAAAAGCGCTTTAGTCCTTGGTAAGTGTTCTCAGGTTGATCTTTGAACTCTTTCATGACCTCACTGTGTAATTAAGCAGTTTTAAAGTATGGACTATTCAATAAATATAAATATATATATTTGTATGTGTGTGTGTTTATGGATAAAATGCAATACAATAGTAAAGCAAGCACTGTGGCCCATGTGCAGGTTAAGAGCTAAAATATTAGCAATATCATTGAAACTGTCTGTGAGAATCTGATTCCATGCCC
>NW_028086887.1:0-931 GCF_014824575.4 Sturnira hondurensis
TATTTAATTGATGCCAGCATTGGAGTCTAACTAATTTGTGGGTCGACTTCCATGACTATCACACTTAAAACTATCTCTGTGAGGTATCATGTACAGAGAGAAAACACAAACATTTCCCCAACTGCGCCTGCCCACATTAGCTCTCTTAATATTTTTGCTATCTAATCTGATAATTAAAATTTACAACAACCAGCCTTCCAGGAATTTAGGAAAAATTCAAATGATGTTCATATACACATGAAGAAGACAAGTAGAATATAATAAAAGTATTTCATTTTCTTCCTTTTAAAATTTTTTTCAAATATCAAACTTGGTAAAATTAACCTGTCCTCATTTAAATATTAGAAAGAAAGTAAACAAAACAAGATCTGAACTTTTCCTTAGCCCATTTTCTCTTCTAGTTTCTTAAATATCATTTCTTGTCTCTATTCTTCTCACATCACTAAGGCTAGTCCTCTGCTCTGTCAAATGTCCTTGATTATTAGTTCCTTAACAATAGACTCATTTCTATAAAATTAAATGAACTTTTATACATCTGTAGCATATACTCTCTCTCTCACTTTAGTTATTTAGGGAAAATTTGTGCAGCTTTTATCTACTATTAGTCCTTCCCATCACATACTAGAATAAGTCATTTCTTCCTTTCTACCTCACAATTATCTCCAAATGCTGTCCATTTCTATTTTCCCCATTAGGAAAAGTCCTCAAAAAATTAAGCATACTTGCAGTTTCCAACTCCTCTCTTCTCATTCTTTCTTGAACCAACTTCATTTGAGCTTTTATTCTCTAGTTCCACAGAAACAGCTCTTGTAGATGCCAATAATCACCATTTCATTATGTCCAAAAGTTAGTTTTAAGTCCTCTTCTTATATGAACAAATTTTCATTTGTTTTCCAGTCAAATGTCTATTTGTCACAATGGCTGCTTGTCT
>NW_028086888.1:0-1654 GCF_014824575.4 Sturnira hondurensis
TTACATTTCTTGTACCTAATAAATATCACCCTTCTTTCATTATATTTTTCTACACATTTTTTTTGTCCCAGTTAATAATAGATACAACAGTTTCTTAAAACTTGTTCTGGAAAACTCTAGTGGTATTTCAGCCTCTTGACTTCATTTCCTGCAACAACTCTGGTACTGCTTGCCCATGGGATAAGGCTATGAGGAAGTTGCCCGAACAGCTAAAGAGTTGTTTTCAGAATCAGGGAAAAGCAAACAGCTAGAGGACATACAATAGGCTACACAAATCTGAAGGGCACATGGAAGAGTTCTCCAGTGGATATTTAAAATCCAGTAAGGTCATGGGCTTTCTTGTGGAGATGTTTTTAGTGACAAGCGGGACACTGGACCCCTTCTAGCTATGCCCAAGAAAACAAGACTGTCTGTCTCCTACTGTCTTCTACTTAATCTCCTCCCATTGGACAGAGAGCCTACCCCCAGACCATCACCTCTGGAGTATGACCCACACACGGGGAGCAGGGAGCTTTGGGTCTGTGTCCCCACTGCCACAGAAGTCCCTGACCCTGCAGTGGGCCCCGGAAACCACTGATCTGGACGTGTCTTCGAACATGGCCAGGACAACAAAGTAAACGATTTAGATCCATCACACTCCCGACGTGTTGGTGTGTCCATTGGTTTGTTAACAATTGTTGGAGAACAGTGAGGGCCATGATGGCTTGGAGTGCCCATCAGACCAAACATCCAAGTACAAATCCTACTCAGAGCTGCTGCCTCTTTCCCACCTCGGTGGCTCAGTACAGCAGTATCCATGTGTGTCCACCTTGCCCAGACTGTGTGGGAGAAGAAAGCCAAAGCTGACATAGATACAGGAAGAAATCAAGTTAAAATGCATGGAACAAACTTTGTATGCCGTAGTCCGGGGTTCCTCCTACATGTCTGCAGAAATTGCGAATCCTTAGGAAACACAAGTTTGCACAGAGCAGAGTGGGGTCTGTAAATACTCACAAGAACATTTAAAAATTACATCTAGTCCAGTATGTTTAGTTCTATGAAGTGGGAGGGTTAGTCTGAATACTCTAGCCTGCCATTCCTTTCTAGACACAGAATTATGTGACCAAGCAAATATAGGTAAACAGAGGCAGTTCCAAGTAGTAACACCACCTGGCTTTTCATTCGACAGACTTGTGGCAGACGAGAAATGAAGAAACTACACGGAGAACATGATGACTCTTGGCAAAGGAATACTGACCACCCCTGTGCTGATTAGTCCTTCAAATATTTCCCTGGAGACTGACTCTGTGTTCTAAGTCCTGAGTGTACATTCAAAGGAGTCTAGTAGGTATGCTATGCAGAGACCCAAGGAGCAGTCACTAGAACCAGAACCTCCGTTGTGTTCAAAACTCTCGGTCCAGGAGTTCTTCCAGTTTTCCCCTATGGTCATGCCTCGGATGGGGTGGTGGTGGTGATCACCTTTATCCTAACAGGATACCATCGTTCTGTCCTTCCATAGCTCTCAAGGCCTGTATCACTCTGCCCAGGCTTGTCCATCTGGTGAAAGCTACTCCTCATTCAGGTTTCATCTCTCAGGTTTCCTGGTCTTTGAAGCCCTTCCTTCAGACAGAATTGGCGTGCTACTTCCTGTCCTGGCTGACACCTCTGATTGAAG
>NW_028086889.1:0-944 GCF_014824575.4 Sturnira hondurensis
TTACCTCTGTAATACAAAAAAAAATACAACTAAAACATTTATTAGAATTTCTTTATTCTAAAAACTTGTAAAAATAATGGAATATAGATTCTTGGCACTAAAATGAACTTTACATTTTCTGGATTCTTATGTTTGAATCCTCTCTTTACCTTTTAAAAAAACATTCATCCTTTCTTTGAATATTTACAGCAAGCCCATTACTTTTAAACCTGCATATTTAAATTTCACGAAGTAAAACATGCATCAGCAGAGTGCACAAAATGTAAATGTACAGCTCTTAAGCTATAGCTCAGTGAATCACCAAAAGTAAACACACTTATAACATCAACCTATACAAAAAAAACCAAAATAATAACATCAACCAAGTCCCTCTCAAGCTCTTTTCCAATCAACACCATCTACTTGTTCAAGTAGATGAACATATAAGTTTCATATAAAGTTTTTATTTAGAAGTTTGGTCAATAGCCAGATGGGAGGGGAAAGGGGATAATGGGAAAAATGGGAAGGGTCATAAAGGACACATGGACAGAACCGGAGAGGGGTAGGATCCAGGGTAGGAGATGGGGGTGGGTAAGGCAGGGGTGGTGGTGGGGGGAAATGGAGACAACTGTACTTGAACAACAATAAAATTTTTTTAAATAAAAAAAACTTTTTAAAAACTTGTTGTTCAAGTTTTTTTACCATGAGGTTGCCAATAATACACAAAATGCAATATTTGGTACATATTTATATTTTAAAAAATACCATTTTAACCTAAAATTAAAATTTAGCTAAATATCTCATATTTTTTCTTCTAAATCTTACAACTTAATAAAAAGATAAACTATCCTTAATTCTAACAACATAAAATGCTTTAGCCTTAAGAAAATTTATGTAAAACCAAGTCAATATGTTATGAATAGTTTGCCCTGTGATTTCATTTATTATACTTTATGTTTGCGAGT
>NW_028086890.1:0-525 GCF_014824575.4 Sturnira hondurensis
TTTGAAACACGGGCTTAACCTTTTTGGCTGTGGCTTACTACAAAGCTTGAGATTTTAACATAAGGAAGAGGAAGGTAACATTAAGCCACATATTTTTCCAGCAACAATTTATTTCCTATAGAATTTTAGGCTCGAGCTATCTTGAAATAGGATCATTTACATCATATCAAGATTAAGGGTTCTGTCTGTACTTAAGGACATTTTGTTCTTCTCATGAAGCCTCCCTTATCATATTACTGCGTATTTGAACAAAACCCCTCCTTCACTGGCTGGCTGATCAGCGTAGTGCTGTGGGTCAAGTGATGATAAAATATCTTAAAACATTGACCCCGCCTAAGAATAAACACCTATTATTCTCAGGAAAGGCTAAGATTCTGCAGTTACTTCTCACTGCTAGAACCAGACCAACTCCAGTCACCAAAAAAATTATTTCAGCCCTGGCTGGTGTAGCTCAGTGGATTGAGCACGGGCCCGTGAAGCAAAGGGTCGCTGGTTCGATTCCCAGTCAGGGCACATGCCTGGGTT
>NW_028086891.1:0-529 GCF_014824575.4 Sturnira hondurensis
GGGTGAGAAAAATAGGAGAACTATAATAGCAGAGTCAATGAAATCTATTTCAAAAAAGAAGTTAGCAGTAATTTATTACCTTCTAGACCACTCGACTGATTTGTGAATACAAGGGCTACACCTAGTTTGTCTTGTCCACCTTGCTGACCCCTGGAAGCAGTGTCACCCAGTAATAAGGTTGGAGAAAAGAGTCACTATCAGCTAGAATGGGTTTTCATTAAGACTCTTTGTCATTGGCCAGGTTTTTCTCATCTGTAAATCCAGGTATTGTATTAAATTAGCTCTAAGGTTGTTTCCATGATAAAAAATAACTATAAACATAAACCAAGATTCCAGAGCCAGTATGGGGTTGAGATACTATAATTTTGAAGTAGATAAAGTAAAGGGATTGTAAAGAGAATTGTTAGACCATATCTCTGGACAGGAAGTAAGAAAACTGGCCAGATCCCATTTCTGCCCGCCTTTTGTTTTCTTCACAGAGCCCATGGAAAGAATTTAGGAACATATATAATTACTTATTTACCTATAA
>NW_028086892.1:0-504 GCF_014824575.4 Sturnira hondurensis
TGCCAGGAACTGGCCTGCAACCCAAGCATGTGCCCTGACTGGGAATCGAACCTCGATCTTCTGGTTCACAGGCCTGCACTCAATCCACTGAGCTACACCAGCCAGGGCTTTATTTGTACTTCTTAATCCCCTCATCCCTCACCTATTCTCCTTGATTGTCCTCCCATCTCTTTATCTTTAACCTTTGGCATTTTAATTATGATGTCTTGGAGTGACCCTCTTTGTATCCATCTTGTTTGAGACTCTCTGTGTGTCTTAGACTTGCATGTCTATTTCCTTTACCAAATTAGGGAAGTTTTCATTCATTATTGTTTCAAATATCCAATTTCTTCTGCTTTCTCTTCTCCTTCTAGCATCCCTATGAAGTGAATGTTGAATTGCTTAAAGTTGTCCCAAGGTCTACTTATATTATCCTTGTATTTTTGGATTCTCTTTTCTTCTTGTTGTTCTGTTTGGTTGTTCTCTGCTTCCTTATGTTCCAAATCATTCATTTGATTCTCAGCT
>NW_028086893.1:0-562 GCF_014824575.4 Sturnira hondurensis
GACATCCAGACAGAGGCGCTTCCCTACTCAGAGGCTCGGAGAAGTGTACACACGCACGCACACACACACCCAGAGCATAGATTCATCGGTTACTTCATTCTTGTGGAAAACCTACCACACACCAGACACCACATTATGCACAGAGGACAGCAGTGTCACAAAGAGGCACTCTGTGCCCTCATGGAGATGAAGACAGACAAGTTAACACACAAATAAATATACAATAACAAATGGCAATACGTGCATTGAAGAAAAACAATAGGTCATTGTTGAGAGAAAATAGTAAGAAGTATGTCCTTTAAGTTGGATGAGAAGGTAAAGAGCAGGGCTGCGTGTTTCAGGCGTGGGAGCCCACGCAGAGGTGGGCCCTGCGTCTGGAGGAAGGGGAGAGCACCATGCACTCAGGGACCCAAAAGACGGGCTCAGTGTTCATGTGCATATACCACACACACACACATGTATAGAGGAACCTACACACAGACACACACGCACACCAAGCATACACACCACACACATACACACACGAATGGGGCATGGAGAACTTGCACAATCTGCAGCACAT
>NW_028086894.1:0-815 GCF_014824575.4 Sturnira hondurensis
TTAATAGAATGTTACTTAATGTCTAAATGGTAAAGTGTTGTTGGGTTTTTTTTTAATCCTGGTAGATCAGAGCGCTGAAAACAGGGAAGAGTTAAAATAGCAAGATATTTGAGATGGCATTACTTCTGGGGTAGAAAATAAGGTTAAAAAGGAAGAAGAAGCATTATTTCTGCATTGGGTGATGCAGGGGACATGAAGCAACCGGTGAAAGTTTAAAGTCTGGCAGGACGGAAAAGAACCAACTGTTCCCCCACCAAAATAAATAAATAAATAAAATTTACATCAATATATTGACAGAACAGAATGCCTTTGAATTATAAATGTTTTTTATTTAATTCTTATTCAAATACAGTTTTCTGTTTTATATTCCCTGCCCTGCCCCCCTGCCCCAGTGCTCCCCACCTTCCTCCCATTTCCACCCCCTATAAATCTTGTAAATCACTTTAAATCCTGAGCTGAGGAAATTAAAATATAGTGCATTCATACAAAGCTACTATAAAGAGAAACAAAAAGTGAAGAATAAAACAGCTGATGAATATTCCTTCCCTTCCTTCCTAAAAATTATGAAAGAAAAGCTACATATAAATTGCCCTGATCAGTGTGGCTCAGTTGGTTGGACATCATCTTGCAAAGTGAAAGGTCACTGGTTTGATTCTCAGTCAGGGCACACGCTTGGGTTGCAGGTTTGGCCCCAAAGTGGGGAGCATGTGAGAGGCAACTGATCAAGGTTTCCCCTCCCATCTATGTTTTTTCTCTCTTTCTTCCTTCCCCTCTCTCTAAAAATAAGTAAATAAAATCTTTTTTATAGAACCTGC
>NW_028086895.1:0-892 GCF_014824575.4 Sturnira hondurensis
AAGATAAGAGCAGAATTAAATGACATATAGACTAAAAGCAAAATTCTAAAGATCAATGAATCCAGGAGTTGGTTTTTTGAAAAGATAAACAAAATAGACAAACCTTTAAATAGGCCCATCAAGAAAAGAAGAGAGAGGACACAAATAAACACAATCAGAAATGAAAGAGGAGAGATTACAACTGCTACCACAGAAATATAAAGGATTGTAAGAAATTACTATGCAGAACTGTATGCCAAGAAATTTGAAAACCTGGGTGAAATGGACAAATTTCTAGAAAAATAAAATCTTCCAAAACTCAATTAAAACGAAGCAGAAAACCTGAACAGGCCAATAACAGCAAATGAAATTGAAGAAGTAATCAAAAAACTCCCATCACACAAAAGCCCTGGACAAGATGGTTTCACAGGAGAATTCTACAAAGCTTTTAAGGAAGAGCTAACCCCTATTCTTCACAGACTATTCCAAAAAATCCAAAAGGAGGGAAAACTCCCCAACTCTTTTTTTGAAGCCAGCATCACCCTAATTCCAAAGCCAGATAGAGACACAACAAAGAAAGAAAATTACAGGCCAATATCACTGATGAACATAGATGCTAAAATCCTCAATAAAATATTGGCAAATTGCATCCAACAATACATCAAAAAGATCATACACCATGACCAAGTGGAATTCATCCCGGGGATGCAAGGATGGTTAAATATATGCAAATCAATAAATGTTATACACCAAATAAACAAAAGCAAAGACAAAAATCACATGCTCCTATCAATAGACAGGGAAAAAGCTTTTGATAAAGCACAACACCCATTTATGATAAAGGCACTCAGAAAAATGGGAGCAGAGGGAGCATTCCTCAATATAATAAAGGCCATATATGAAAGACCTACAG
>NW_028086896.1:0-955 GCF_014824575.4 Sturnira hondurensis
TCGTAAGCTCTGCCCCCACCCCTCGGGGCCACCAGAGGGTCCCAGGCCACTCGTTCACTGTCACCTCTCCAACTCCACACGTCGGATTTTCCTGGGGGAACTTCCCAGGTCCCCCATTTACATCAGGTTTCATAGACACAACCAACGGTCATTGCTAGAACAAGCCCTTGGTCATGACAGTCATGCTCTCTACATTAAGCTCTTTGCTTATTTGATGAAGGACTTTTCGTCCCTGGAGTGTGGAGTCCGTATGAAAAAAGAGACCATGACTGCTGCTTGTTTTCAAAGTCAGCACACAAATGATCAGAGACTCTGTCCACACGTAGACCTCAAGTAGGTATTTCCAAGGATGGAGAGCATTCTACTTTTTGCAGAATAAAAATGACATCAAAGCTTTCTTTCCCCTCTCTTTCTCTCTCTCTCGCTTTTTATTTTGAGGGGGTGGATAGGACTTTGGAGTCCTGGCGTTAGGACCTGATGACACCTGAACAGGACCCTGGATCGCCCCTCAACCGGGCAGCACCCGCAGAGGCCAGGAACCGAGCACAGGACCCTGGGCAGTGGCGCCGCCTCCCTGCGACTCTGGTTCCCTCGTAGAGCTGCGCGTCCAAGGTGACACCCCCCAGGATGGGGTTGGCACAGCCTTAGAAAGAAACCTTTCAGGATAAAGACCCCTGGCTCCCTGGGTGGTTTGCTTTATCTCTCTTTTCTTTGGTAAACTAATCTTTATTTTTGTAATCTTTCCCTGAGGATATGTTTTTAATGATTTTACCGAGGGAGGAAAGGAGCTGCTGGGAAGGGCAGAGACGCCCATCAGTTTGCCTCACGGGCGCCCCTTGGCGGGAATCGAACCTGCCACCTTGTGGTGAACAGGAATAGCTCCAACCCACAGAGCCACCTCCGGGGGCTCTGTAATTTTTACAACAATCTTTGATTTTTCAGTTACAGTTGATGT
>NW_028086897.1:0-6718 GCF_014824575.4 Sturnira hondurensis
CAGGCGTGGTGGGTGACAGGCACCCCCTGGGAGTGTGAGAGTCTCAGGGCACGTGACTGACAACTGACCTCCTCTGAGAGTCAGAGGGAAGGGGCACTGAGCTGAGGCCCGAGCGCTGAGTGTGATCCAGCCCAGCCCAGGGAGAGGAGAGTCAGCCCGGGAGGAGATAAAAAGAGTGAGACAAGGGTGTGTGTGGAAGTGGAGGAAAGGCTGCATCTCCCCAGATCAGCAGGTCGGACAGCGGGAGAACAGACCCATTCAGACAGAGACCGGGACCTAGGCCTCATCTGAGCTGAAGATGAGCCACCAGAGGATTCTAAGGAAAATTAATACTTTCCCAGAAAACACAATATGTACACAAATGAAATTGAAAACGTAGACTCACCCTCCTGCATGTGGACGGCCTGGCCCAGGCAGAGCCCTGGGAGAGAAGCTGTGGTGAGAAAAACGCCCAGCGCCCGGCCTCCCCTCACCCCACCCCACGGGGGCTGCAGTCAGGGGCCCTGATGGAGTCAGGGCTCAGCCCCTGAGAGTGTCCAACTCCCTCCTCAGCTTCACCTCTGAGCACAGACCTTCTTGTTCTGAGTTTCAACAAAGCCCCAGTCCCCTCTCCCAAACAGGGACAGTCTGAACCTGTCCCCACTCCCAGGTACCCACTTCTGGGGCTCAACCCTCCATGATCAGACATGAGTGAGGGCCAGAGCTGAGGGGTCAGACCCCCGGGAGGGACCAGGAGTCTCCTGGGCTGGAGTCAACACTCAAAAGTTACACGGACTCTTCCTGAGGCTCCCACCTCCTCTGTCCCAGGATGTAATCCCTGCATTCCAGGACTCACCGAGGACCAGGAGAGACCTGGGACAGAGGTCCGTGCCCAGACCTGCAGGCTGCACCATCCTGGAGCCCGAGGATGGAGGACGGAGCCTGCAGCTGGGACAGTGGTCAGGAAACGAGGGTCAGGGGTTTTCCTGAAGTTGCTACATCAGCCTCCTGCTGCAAAGGGGAAGAGCTAATGCAGACGGTCCTGAGTGCATGTTGAGTACAATTCGCGTGATAAACTGAGAGAGACTGGTGCCCTGTCTGGTGCGAGAGGCTGGGCCCATGCCCATGGCCCAGGGAACAGCAGCAGGACTGAGAGTCTGGACCACACAGGGGTGGGGCTGCAGCAGAGGCCGATGGCTGTGCCCACTGGGGCTGGGCGCTGTCTGTGGTCAGTGCTGGCAGCAGGGCTCAGGCTGCTGACTACTGCAGTCTCAGCCTTGGAGGTACACACTCCCAGTAAGAAATGTATGTGGCATAGGGACTCGAGGGAAGCTGACACGCACATTCCAGTCTACAGATGACACAAGCCCATGACCTCAGCCTCCTGCAGCTTCCAGCCAGAGGGGACCCACAGGACCATGTTGTTTCCCACTACTGCCAAGGCCAAGTGGATCCTGGGAATTGCCACCCTTTCAGGACAGAATCATATGGGCTGGAGCGCTCAGCAAGAAAGACGCATCGAGCACCAATGAAACCATGCAGTTTACCCACAATGGCACCGGCATCTGTGATGCCTAAGCCCTCCTGACCCCATCGCCTGGCCAGGACACATTCAGCTCTAGGTCCTAGAGAAAGGTTTGGCCCCTGTCTCGGGTGGGGTGGTGGGCATAGTGACAGCTGTGGTCAGGGTCTCTCTCTGGCCATCACTGTGATGACCGAGTCCCCCTCAGACACAGGGGGTCTGGTAAAGAGCCTGCCTCCTGCCCCTCCCCAGGGCCCAGTCATGTGTGTGTAGTCAGACCACCCCGGCAGACATCACAGTGACGAGTCCGCAGTGTATGTGGACATCTGGAAAAATGAGGAGAAACCCCAGACTGTCCCCGCAGCCAGAAACAAAGTCAAATGGACTCAGGTGCAGAAACGTGGGCCAACCAACAGGGGGCCTCGGACCAGAACAAGCACAGAGAGGCAGTCGATGTGGACAAAGACGGGTGTGAGAATTCTATTAAATCTTCTTTTTTCTTTTTTAAATATATTTTATTGATTATGCCATTACAGTTGTCCCATTTCCCCCCTTCATTCCCCTCCACCCTGCACACCCTGTCCCACCCACATTCCCCCCCTTTAGTTCATGTCCATAGGTCATAAGATCTTTAGCTTCTACATTGCCCACACTATTCTTGCCCTTCCCCCTGTCTATTTTCTACCTACTGTCTATGCTACTTATTTTCTGTACCTCCTCCCCCCCTTCTCCTCCTCCCACTCCCCTGTTGCTAACCCTCCATGTGTTCTTCATTTCTATGGTTCCACTCCTGATGTAGCTGTCNCCATTCTAAATGAAAGCTTTGCTGGATAGAGCAATCTTGGTTGTAGGTCTTTGGACTTCATGAGTCAGAATACTTCTTTCCAGCCCCTTCTTTCCTGTCTTTTGAGAAATCAGCTGACAGTCTGATGGGAACTCCTTTGTAGGTGACTTATCTTTGTAGGTCCCCTTATCTCTTGCTGCTTCCAGAATTCGCTCCTTCATTTTTATCTTGGCTAATGTAATGATGATATGGCTTGCTGTGTTCTTCCTTGGGTCCACCTTCTTTGGGACTCTCTGAGATTCCTGGATTTCCTGGAAGTCTATTTCCTTTGCCAGATTGGGGAAGTTCTCCCTCATTATTTGTTCAAATAAGTGTTCCACTCGTGGCTGTTTCTTTCCCCCCTTCTGGTACCCCTATAATTTGGACATTGGAACATTTAAAGATGTCCTGGAGGTTCCTCAGCATCTCATCATGTTTTTGAATTCTTGTTTCTTCATTCTTTTCTGTTTGGTGGTTTCTTTCTTCCTTCTGGTCCACTCCATTGATTTGAGTCCCAGTTTTCTTTCCCTCACTATTGGTTCCCTGTGCATTTTGCTTCGTTTCACTTAGTGTAGCCTTCATTTTTTCATCTATTTCGAGACCAAACTGAATCAGTTCTGTGAGCATCCTGATCACCAGTGCTTTGAACTATGCATCTGATAGGGTGGCTACCTCTTTGTCGCTAAGTTGTATTTGCTGTGGAGCTTTGATCTGTTCTTCCCTTTGGGCTATTTTTTTTTTGTCTTATTATGCCTGTTACGTATCAGGGGTGGAGCCTTAGGTGTTCACAAGGGCAGGGCAACCCACACTGCTGGGTTGTGATGCTGTATTTGGGAGGCCAAGTCAGAGAGGGAACAATGGTCCCTTGTCCACTCTCTGTCCTATCTCAGTCCCCTCCACCACTTCCCCCAAGCAAACTGAAACTTTCTGGTGCTCATTCCCGTGGGGGGTGGGTCTTGTGTATGTTCTAAGACCCTGTGGGTCTCTCCAATGAACTCTCCTGTGAGCCCAGGAGTCTTTCCCTGCACCTCAACACCCACAGGTGTTTTCAATCCATGTGTTGAGCCTCTATTTTCTGGCCCTGAGACCCTGGGTTGCGCAGTCTCTCTCAGTTTTGCCTGGTTCATCTGCACTCGAATGTGGGACCGCCCACTCACCCGGCCGCCTTGTGCACAGTGCCTCACTTCACAATCGCCATCTCGCTGGGCCTGCCCACTGCCAGCCTGAGCCTGGGGTCTGTTCGCTGTTGGTCTAGTGATCCCTTTCCACCCGGCAGCCGGACTCTGCCCTTCCTACCAGTCTGCACGAGTGTGTCTATCTTTTAACTCCTTGGTTGTCTGACTCCCATACAGTTCAATTTTCTGTCAGTTCTAATTATTGTTTTGTTTCTCAATTGTTATTGTCCTTATTTTGGTTGTGTGAGGAGGCACAGTGTGTCTACCTACGCCTCCATCTTGGCCGGAAGTCTCTATTTAATCTTCTGCTACGAGGAGCCCGTGGTGCGTGATGAAGACATGGTGTGACACTATGTGTATAAATTGTACAGCTGCTTTTTGTACTTTGGGGAATCAGGGTCATGTACAGCAGGAGAAATCCAGCGCCATTCCAGTCTCCATCTTTCATGTGTGTGGCCTTCGTGGAGACGTGGTATCCTTTTGGTACCCCACCTCCCTGGGCCACACCAGGCAGTGCCTGTTCCTTTTGCTGTTGTTGTCGTTGGTTTGTTGTCCTAATTTTCCCCCCACAGATGGACCCGATGAACAAGGAGGTGAGGGAGTGTCTAGACAATTCCCACATCCTCCCCCAAACTCATTCTGCCCCCTTGGCAGCCCCGCCCCCTCGGCAGCCCCGCCCCCTGGCAGCCCCGCCCCACGGCAAACCTGTGCTTTCTGTCTTTACTGAGCATGAAAGCAAAGGGAGAGCAGTCAACACGTATTTATACCTGTCATTCCTTCACTTCCTGCATTATTTGTTAATACAATAAATATAATTAAAAATGACCCAAAAGCTCACAGTTATTCATAGTCATGGGACTGGTTGGGGAAGGGGAAGTGATGGGCAGAGTCCACTTCTCTCCCCTTTTGTTTGGGGACAGCCCCCAGCTGCTTCCTTTTTCCTCCCGACATCCATCCTCTTGGGGAGGGAGCCTGGAGGCTGAGCTCCAACACAGTTCCTACAGGAATGAAGCAGCATTGGGAGTTCAAGCTGTCGTGAGGCATGTGGTCTCTGTTTTCCAAGGACCTGTTGGTTCTTCCATCGAGTTGCACCCAACGCTGCCTTTATGGGAACGTGAGGAGGGAAGTGGCTTTGACGTCACACCCATGTGGTGTCCTGGAGCTGGGGACAGCCTGGGCTGGGTTCCCTGTGGCAGGAGAGAAACGTGACGGCCCTGTGGCCTCTCCTCTCACTCGTGGGAAACAGGTAAAACGTGTCTCCTAGAACTTCCTTCCCCCAGTTGGAAGACAAGAGCCCTTAGTGGCCCTCCCGTGAGTGCTGGGGAGCGGAGGGCAGGATGCTGATGGTCTCTGTTCCCTAAATGGTGCCCAGATTACAGCACTCTGGTGAGCCTTGTGTTTAAGGGAGAAAGGCCCAGATTTTTCAAGAGCAGGTGTGGGGATTACCTGTGATGCTTCCTGACAGTCACTGTTTACAGAGAAGAGGGGCGTCTCCCTCCCTTTTCTCCCTGGGGTTCTGCCCCTGGGGCCCAGCTCACTGAGACCCGGAAGGGTGGTGGGATTGGGCTCCATCAGCAGCCTCTCTCCGTCTTCTCTGTCCCCGTCTGTGGGGAGGAGGCCAGGGCCCTGCAGGTCGGCAAGTGTGCAGGGTCCACGCCCTGGGCTCACTTCCCTGGTCTCACAGGAAGTGAGTCTGGGGGTCCCCGGCTTGACTCTAATGGCCCCTCTTTGGGTCCAGAGAGACTTTGGTTTCTGAGAGGCATTTCTGCTGAGATGTCCCATAACCAGCCTGAAGCCATGTCCACACAAAAACTACCTGGGGTCATTCATCACAGGTGGATAAAGAGAGCTGTAACTAAAAGAGAAGTGTATGGAGATATAAATGGGTGATAAATGATAGAGAGGTAAAGAGTATATACATAGAGGACAGATAAACATCAATGTACAAGATGGAAGGGTAGATACAGAAGTAGATGACAGTTAGATTGATAGATAAGTAAATGATAGTTAGGTAGAAAATGATAGGTACATAGATACATGTCTACCATATATAGATATATACATGCATAGATACTTATAGAAATACACAGATACATAAATACATAGATTGAGACTTACCCAGATCCCTACAGAGAACAATGGCTAAATAAATAGACACATGGATACTTCCATACCTAGATAGTGACAAAGATACAGAAATCCTTGGATAGGTCAATGGACACTTAGATACAGAGAGCAATGCTCGGACAGTAGAAGCAGGTCAGCCTGACTCCCAGGATGGCCCTGGAAAACCCGGGGGAGACGAGGTGTGAGAGGGGAGAGACTTCCCACAGGAGTGGACAGTGGAAAAACCCCACTGGTGACAGACAGTATGATGGACACCGTGTACACTGACACTGGGGACTGTCACAGGCAAGGAAAGAAAGCCAGTAGGAAATAGGAGAGGAAATTTAAATGAAGCATGTTTAAATATCTCTAAAAGGAAAGAGGGATATTAAAATTTTATGAGATTACAGAAGAATAGAAAATCCTTGAGCAGACTGAAAAACTTTAGCGATGAACAATGCAACAAAATGAACACCTTTGAAATATCCCTCCCACCCAGGACTAGACTCAGCTGAGGAAACATTGATGAACGCGGAGCACGAGGAGAGGACATCTGCTGGAGGCCGTGAGGAGAGCCCAGAAGTGGAGATGCACGGTGCGTGAACACCAGAATGAGGAGGACAAACGTCACGTCTAGTAACAGTTAGAAGGCAAGAGGTGGAAAATGACATCTAGGAGCAGTGTAGGAGACAAATAACTGAACCATTCATAGGCTTCAGGAAAGACCAAGTAAGTGTGAGGGTGCGTACGTTTGAATATAATATCTGAGCCCTGGCCAGTGTGTCTCAGTGGGTTGAGTGCTGGTTTATGAACCACAGGCTCAGCAGATCTACTCTGAGTCAGGGCACGTGCCTGGGTTGCCTGCCAGGTCCCCAGGAGGGGGCTTTCCAGGGACATCCACACAGTGGTGTTTCTCTCCCTGTGATTCTGCATGCCGCTGGGACAAACGCTCACCAGCATGGTGGCTCACAGCCTCGCAGATGTGTGACCTCAGGGTGTGGGAGGTCAGCAGTCCCAAGGAGCTGAACTTTAGGGGTGGGCAGGGCTGCCTTCTCTCCAGAAGGCTCCGGGCAGTGTCCCTTGTTTGTCTTCAACTGTCTAGAGACCCCGGAT
>NW_028086898.1:0-1091 GCF_014824575.4 Sturnira hondurensis
GGGTATTGTCAGCATGACCAAGTGAACTAATGTAAAGAAAGTAGCTGTTGAAAAATAGTCCTAGGAAACAGTCCACGTTAGATCTTATTATCCCTATTTTCCCTGAAGACAATCTATACTGAAAGAGAAAATGTCAAGTCACATGCTGGTCTGGACTTTAAACACAGACTCCCAGCTACAACACTTAAGTATTCCCAATGCATCAAGAGACAAAGGAGCAGAGCTGGCCCTTCTGCTCTCTTCGTGCACCTGTGGAAATCAAAGTCTTCTGAGTCCTTTGCTCATCCTTGAAGGAGGCCCCCTGATGACACAGAGCAAGTGATGTAGATTCAGAAAGTAATACTCCAATTACTACACATACAAATTGGCAACAACCACATAGGTAAGGAATAGAAACGATATGTTGAGAATAGCTAGAGTCTTGAGACTTTTTTACATATTTACTAATTATTTATACTATGTGGCCCAATCTCATATTGTGCAACTTGTCATTTCTATGACTTTATTACAAACTAGCTATGTTCACGTATAACCTATGTGCTCATCCAGCAGGATCATGGTGAATATCAAATTGGCAAAATGTAAACTTGCTTATGGTAGTTGTTTTGGCCAATTGTAGTAAATATTCCCTCACTTAGCAAGACAGCCACCTTATGCATGAGACTTCCAAATAAGTACTCCAACTATTGACTATTTTCCATAGCTACACATCTGTTTTCAAGAATGGTTGTGTCCTCACCAGTACATACAACAGAAATTTATCTCCCAAATGTGTTTGTACATATACATATAATCTGTTTGTTAAAGCGATAAATAAAATTATAATGAGGCTTACTGTGAGAATTAAAAATAATGTGATCTTTGTGAAAACTATTCAGAGCTAAGGGGAAAAATTTGCAATAATGATGTGATACTTTATGGTAATATTGGTCTTTATGCTTACTTTAAAATAACCTTTTACATTACATTCCCAAGGTACTACACATTCTTAAACAAAGCTGCACTGTGAACATCATATTCAGCTAAAAATTGTCCCCCCAAACCTAGAGTATATAGCAAATGCTAGAAGGTCATTGGATCAGTCAATGACC
>NW_028086899.1:0-932 GCF_014824575.4 Sturnira hondurensis
ATGAGATCCCATTTGTTTATTCTTTCCTTTATGTCCCTTGCTCTAGAGGACGTATCAGTAAAAATATTCCTGCGTGGAATATCTGAGATTTTCCTGCCAATTCTCTCCTCTAGGGCTTTAATGGTTTCCCGGCTTATATTTAAGTCTTTTATCCACCTTGAATTTATTTTGGTGTGTGGTGTAAGTTGGTGCTCGAGTTTCCTTTCTTTTGCATGTAGCTGTCCAGTTCTCCCAACATCATTTGTTGAAGAGGCTATCTTTACTCCATTTTATGTTACTGCCCCCTTTGTCGAATATTAATTGACTGTAGAGATTTGGGTTTCTTTCTGGGCTCTCTGTTCTATTCCATTGGTCTATGTGCCTGCTTTTATTCTAGTGCCAGGCTGTTTTGATTACAGTGGCCCTGTAATATAGTTTAATATCAGGTATTGTAATCCCTCCTACTTTTTTCTTCTTTTTCAAAATTGCAGCTGCTATTCGGGGTCTTTTATGGTTCCATACAAATTTTTGAAGTGTTTGTTCTATGTCCGTGAAATATGCCATTGGCACTTTAATAGGTATTGCATTAAATCTGTAAATTGCTTTGGGTAGTATGGACATTTTGATGATGTTAATTCTTCTGATTCATGAACACGGTATATGTTTCCATTTGTTTGTGTCTTCCTTGATTTATTTCTTCAGTGTTGTGTAGTTTTCTGCATACAGGTCTTTTACCTCCTCAGTTAGGTTTATTCCCAGATTTTTTTTTTTTTTTTTGCTATATCAAATGGGATTTTTTTCTTGATTTCTGCTTCTTCTGTTTCATTGTTGGTATACAAAAATACCTTTGATTTCTGGATATTGACTTTGTATCCTGCTGTTTTCCCAAATTCATTTATTTGTTCAAGCAGTTTTTTGGTAGAGGCTATAGGATTTTCCATGTACACTATCAT
>NW_028086900.1:0-1129 GCF_014824575.4 Sturnira hondurensis
CTTAAAGGTTTGTCTATTTTGTTTATCTTTTCAAAAAACCAACTCCTGGATTGATTGATCTTTAGAATTGTGCTTTTAGTCTCTATGTCATTTAATTCTGCTCCGATCTTGGTTATTTCCTTCCTTCTCCTTGCTCTGGACTGTCTCTGTTGTTGTTCCTAAAGTTCTTGGAGGTGTCGGGTTAGGTTGTTTGTTTGAAAAGTTTCTATCCTCTTTAGGTGAGCCTGTATCGCTATGAACTTCCCTCTTATGACCGCCTTCACTGTGTCCCATAAGTTTTAGGTTGTGGTGAGTTCATTTTCATTAGTTTCAAGGAGTTTTTTGATTTCTTCCCTAATTTCAATCTTGACCCATTCATTGTTTAATAGCATACCATTCAGTCTCCATGATTTTGGGTGTTTTGGGTTGTTTCCTGTAGCGTTGGTTTCCAATTTCAGTCCCTTGTGATAAGAGAAGATGCTTGGTATGATTTCTATTTTCCTGAAGTTGTTGAGACTGGTTTTGTGTCCTATCATATGATCTATCTTTGAAAATGTTCCATGTGTGTTTGAAAAAAAAAGTGTATTTAGCTTCTTTGGGATGGATGGCTGTATATATATCAATTAGGTCCATTTCTTCTAGAGTGTCGTTTAATGCTGCTATATCTTTGTTGATATTTTGTTTGGAAGATCTGTCCTTTTTTTTTTACAGTGGGGTGTTAAAATCCCCTACTATAATTGTGTTGCTGTCAATATCTTTCTTGTGGTCCTCTAGGTTTTTCTTTATATTTTGGGTGCTCCTGTGTTGGGTGCATATATATTTATGATGTTAATGTCTTCTTGGTGGATGCTTCCCTTGAGTAGTATGAAGTGACCTTCTGGGTCTCTCTCTATAGCCTTTTTTTTGAAGTCTATTTTGTCTGCTATGAGGATTGCTATCCCGGCTTTTTTTTTTTTTTTCGTGTCCATTTGCTTGGAAAATTTGTTTCCATCTTTTCACTTTCAGTCTGTGGTGGTCTTTTGTCCTCAGGTGGGTCTCTTGTAGGCAGCATATGTGTGGGTCATGCTTTCTTATCCATTCAGCTATTCTATGTCTCTCAATCCATTTACATTTAAATTTAATATGGAAAGGTACTTATTCATTGCCATTT
>NW_028086901.1:0-1837 GCF_014824575.4 Sturnira hondurensis
TGCTAATAATCTAGATATCAGGTACAGGCAGTAACTAGAAACTCCTTTTATACAGATATTATAAAATATACTTCTGCCCTGGCTGGTGTAGCTCAGTGGATTGAGCTCAGGCCTGCAAACCAAAGGATTGCGGTTCGATTCCCAGTCAGGGCACATGCCTGGTTGCAGGCCAGTTCCCAGCAGGAGATGCACGAGAGGCAACCATACATTGATATTTCTCTCTCTCCCTCCTTCCCTTCCCCTCTAAAGATAAGTATATAAAATCTTTAAAAATTTGTTGGTACTTTATAAATAAATGAATAAATAAAAAAAATAAAAAACACTTCTAAATAACCCCCAAAGCATATCACAATTGGAATTAGAAATAACTTAAACTGAGTGATGATAAAAATACTGCGCACAAAAGCCAGATCGTTCAGGTAGACAGAATGATCTGTAGACAGTCCCTTGTAGACAGAAGACATGTACGAGTGGTAAAAAAAACAATCTGAGAAGACATTCAATGCCTGCATCACTGCATGATACCCTTCCTGGTCACTCCAAGGGTATAACTGAGAAAGCAAAACTGAGAAATGTTTGTAATCACAAACAAAAATTAAAATGATTGATCATTTCTTTTCTAAATGTAACATATTGTAGACCTTGTATACAATACTTTGGCATTTCCTCAAAAAATTACCCCACTGTGTTTAATAACTCCAATTTGAAACACATACCTGAGATATTGAAGAAAGATGTTATAACAAACTTATACATGATTACTCATAACAGCACTGTTAACAACAACCGAAAGGTAGAAAGTGTTCAAATGTGTACCCACAGATAAATTAATACCCAAAATTTGGTTTTTCTGTCACTGAAAAGGTACCAGACCCAAAGCAGTATTCCTCTGGCAAGGTCTCATATGGGTAGATCCTTGACTTCGTGCAGTAAAAGTTTCACAACACTACGCTAGGGCACTTTGCAAGTTTGTATATTACATGTAAGGACAGTGAGACAAAGAAAGGGCTTCAGAGAGAAGAGGGGAAATCACAGCAACAAGAGTGAGCACAGGCAGAGCTGCTTGATACTACATGCCAAAGCCTACGGAAAACATCTTCACCCTTAAACGCACATCATCAGAAATAAAAGCTGAGCCCTGGCTGGTGTAACTCAGTAAATTGAGTTCAGGCCTGCAAACCAAAGGATCGTGGTTCCATTCCCAGTCAGGGCACATGCCTGGATTGCAGACCAGTTCCCTACAGAGGACGCACGAGAAGCAACCATACATTGGTATTTCTTTCCCTCTCTCCTTCCCGTCCCCTCTAAACATAAATAAATAAATAAATAAATAAATAAATAAATAAAAATGAGTAAATAAACAAAAGCTGAAAATATGCAACTTTTGTGCCCATACTTATAACCTAAAATAGTAAATGAAATCCAGAGAAAGTAAACAGAAACATGCACACTGACATATCTGCGTATGTATATACATGAAATGATAGTTCTTTTTAACTTGTAGCATCGAATTTTGAATAAGTGTTTCCTCATTGTTCAAGTAAGCAGCAACAAAGTACAATAAAAATACTTTTCAAGCACACATGGAACTTTTTTTTAAATGACTACATTTAGCTATAAAGCAGGGTTCAACAAATGTCTCACAAGCTATGTTTATTGCTCTTTGCTATTAATCTGAAAACCACTCACAAGGTAACTACAAAGTCCTTATGTTTATGTTTTAAAATACACTTCTAAATGCCTTTCCAAAATAAATCATAGTCAGAGTGGAAAATAATTTGCATGGCAAAATAATAAAAACTCTGCATGCCAGACCAAGATCTTTCTGATTTCAAAA
>NW_028086902.1:0-870 GCF_014824575.4 Sturnira hondurensis
GTTCCATGCAGCAGAGAGGAAAAAAGAGCTTATACCCTTTGCAACCTTAATATTTTTAAAGAGCACGGGCCAGTCAGTCCCTTTGTGAAGTGTTCCTCCATTTGGATTTGTCTGATGTGTTTAGGATTAGGTTGTGGATATCCATTTTTGGCAGGAATACAGTGCTGCTGTATTCTGATTCATAGGAGGATCAGTAAACCGGACCCTTGACTCATGAGCTTAACCTTGATCACCTGTGTAAAGTGGTGTCTATCAGGGTTCATCATTTTAAATCATTTCTCTTCCCTTCCTGATTTTAAGTATCTCTCCCTTTGGGGAGATAGTCTGGGGCTATGTAAACATTTCATTTCTCATCAGGTTTTGTCAGTGAGCTGGACGCATGATCCCCTTATCCCTAAACATTAAAATTGGTCTTTTGAAATAAACTCATATGACTTGAATTTGGCAATGGTATACAAATTGGCATCGCAGTTTTTCAAAGTTTTCAAAAGTTGCCAACTCTAATTTAAATAAAATCAAAATTTGTCATTTCATAATTAGGTCACTACGAGATCTTACCCCTCTCTGCTTCTGGGATCCCATGACTAATTTAAGACATCCCAGTCACACTACATTGTGTGTGTGTGTGTGTGCATGTTTCTGTGTGTGTTTTCAAAATGTTCCTATGCTTAAGGCCTGTAAGACGGACCATTGACTTTCCTTCTCACAGGCCAACTTCCACTAGCTCAGGCCACACGGCTCACACCCCAGGCCTCACCCTCTGCTGGAGGAGCTGTGTGAGAACTTCTTTAGGCACTCAAACAACTTCTCTGGGATCCTTTCAGGAGACAGCCCTTCTGTAACTGTTCTCAAGAATAACTCGAGTAGCTA
>NW_028086903.1:0-896 GCF_014824575.4 Sturnira hondurensis
TGGAATGGATTCTTCCTACGTGTTCTTTGACTAACCCTCACCTTCTTTCAAACAATCTCCACCTCGCTCCTCTCAATCACAGCTGTCAATCCATTTCATGATTCTATGCTTCTGGTCCTATTTCGCTCATTCGTTTATTCTGTTCATTAGATAACTCTTTAAGTGAGATCATCTGCTATTTTCCTTTCACAAACTGGCTTATTTCACTTAGCATAATAGCCTCCATTTCCATCCATGCTGTTGCAGAAAAAGTTAAGGACTCTTGCTTTGTCACACTCATTTCTATGAACGTAGCACAATTTTTTTTCATCCTCTCACCTACTGAAGTGCATAAGTGGCTGTTACCAAACCTTGAAGATTGTAAATAGCACTATTATGAACACAGCGGTGCATAAGTTCTTTTGAATAGATGTTTCTAAGTAATTAGTGTCGGTTCCCAAAAGTGGAATCTCTGGGTCCAAAAACACTTGCGTCCTTAGATTTTTAAGGAAAGACCATGCAATATTCCACATGGACTCACCACTCTACATTCCTACCAACAGTACCCTAGGGTTTCCTTTTCTCCAGTTCTTTCAGTCTTCTCCAGCCCTTCTTCTTTGTTCACTCACTGACTGACAGTTTGGCAGGTGTGAGTTCATATCTCATTGTGGCTTTAATTTGCAACTCCGATGGCTGGTGATGTTGGGCATTTTATCACATTCCTGGGCCACCGGTTTCCCCCTCCCACAATGAAATATCTTAGTATTTCCTTCCAAAGCAAGAAAATCCTGCACCAGAAGGATCTCCCGTGCATTTCTCCAGCAGCCAATTGAGAAGAGCAGAATGTCAGCAGAGATAAACTCCAATATGCTGAGGAATTTAAAACCCTGTTGTGAAGGGCAGTTGGATTTGTAAGC
>NW_028086904.1:0-993 GCF_014824575.4 Sturnira hondurensis
TGGGCTGGCTCTCTCCTCATCTCTTAGTTTTGTTCCGCAATTTTGATCTCTTTTTTCCTTTGGGCCATATCTCTCTGCCTCAGTTCACCTGTTCCATTGTGAAGGGTGGAGCCTCAGGTACTCACCATGGCAGGGCAACTCACCTCGCTGCATTGTGGCACTGTGTGTAGGGGAAGGGTCAGAGAGGGAAGGATGCTGCCTGCTCAGCCCTCTCCCTGCTCTGCTCTCACCCTGCTTTCAGTCACTTCCCTGGCTTCCTGCAACTGGATTGTGTTCTTTCACGTGCTCATTCCGGGGTGAATGGACTCGTGTCCATTCTAGGATCCTTGGGCCCCTCAAACACACTCTCCTTGTGAGGCTGGGCGTTTCTCCCACTGTCCCAGCCCCCACAGATTATTATAGCCAGAGGTTTGGAGGCCTTAATTTCCTTGTGCTGGAACCCTGGGCTGTGTGGTCTGTCTCACTCCCCAGCGGTTCCTCCCAGCTTATCTGTCTGTGAATGCAGAATGTCCTGGTCCAGCCGCTGCTGCTTTCTCCCACATCTCTGGACCCCAGCTTCCCTTCTCCACCCATCATTTGGTCCACTCAGCTGGAATTTAGCCTGGATCCGACAGTACCACTTGTCTAGAATAAGAAAGAAGCCAATAAATCCAGCCCTTCACTGTTCTCGTTAGGGTGTAACAACTACCTCTTGGTAATTGTAGAAGCTTTGTTTTGTTCTTCCAGAAATACTGTTTGGATCTGTTCTGGATCAGTAGCCAGTCAGCTTAGCTGCTGCTGGTAAATATGGGCCATGTTCTGCTTTCAAACTGCTTATTTATGGAAGCAATTGAAGGAACTTCAGCCTGGAAGTTCTCGTGTTGGCTGTTGCTCTGCTGTTTGGTTGTTGTTATGTTGTTTCGTGGTTGGTGGTAGTGGTGGTGGCGGTGTTGTGTGTGTACGTAAGCAGGTAGAGCAGTGGAGGGGGAAGAATTTCATGGGAGATATTCTCTC
>NW_028086905.1:0-598 GCF_014824575.4 Sturnira hondurensis
AGGGAAGTGAGTTACCACGGGCTCCCTGGAGAGGGGAGGCACTGGCCAGGGTGCGGGACTGGAAGAATTGCTCCTGCTGACCCCTCAGGAACCCCAACCGCTCTCCCTCACAATCACTCACCTTCCACTCCACCTCCCAGGCCGCCTCGGAATTAGGGAAGTAATGTCTCCGTGACCCAGAAGCAATTGTTGAGGCGAATCAAGGAACCTGCTCCAGCGATTTGAGTGCAGTTACTATACACAGTCAAGCTGGAAGTCCCTTGCAGCCCTGTGCCATCCTGGTTAATTCCTAGGTAGCACACTACCCAACTTTCTCTGCTCCTTCGACATTTAGGTGGGAGCACAGTGTGAACAGTTTTAAGCTAACTTTGAGAAGATCAAGGACCTGAAGAACATGAGGTTATGATACATATAAAAAAAGGAATGACTCCCTATGAATTTTCCAACAGACGCACTTTAGAGGAGGCCACAGTTTCATCCACTTTTGACGGAAACGAATGCTACAAATCAACCTATGGAAATAAACATTAGTTAAGTAATTATTGACACTATAAAACTTGAGTCGTCACCGGTCCTCTCTACAATATCAGATATCACT
>NW_028086906.1:0-1068 GCF_014824575.4 Sturnira hondurensis
AGGTTTATTCCCAGATATTTTTTGTTTTTGCTATATCAAATGGGATTTTTTTCTTGATTTCTGCTTCTGCTATTTCATTGTTGGTATACAAAATGCCTTTGATTTCTAGATATTGACTTTGTATCCCGCTGTTTTGCCAAATTCATCTATTAGTTCAAGCAGTTATTTGGTAGAGGGTATAGGATTTTCCATGTACACTATCATGTCATTTGCAAAAAATGACATTTTGGTTTCCTCCTTTCCAATTTGGATGCCTTTTATGTCATTTTCTTGTCTGATTGCTGTGGCTAGAACTTCCAATACTATATTGAATAGAAGTGGTGAAAGTGGACAACCTTGTCTTGTTCCTGATCTTAGTGGAAAAGCTTTTATTTTTTGCCCATTGAGTATGATCTTGGCTGTAGGTCATTCATATATGGCCTTTATTATATTGCAGAATGCTCCCTCTATTTCCACTTTGCTGAGTATCTTTATCATAAATGGGTGTTGTACCTTATCAAAAGCTTTTTCAGCATCTGTTGATATGATCATGTGGTTTTTGTCTTTGCTTTTGTTTATGTGATATATTACATTTACTGATTTGTGGATATTGAACCATCCTTGCATCCCTGGGATGAATCCCACTTGGTCGTGGTGTATGATCTTTTTGATGTATTGTTGGATGCGATCTGCCAGTATTTTATTGAGGATTTTAGCGTCTGTGTTCATCACCGATATTGGCCTGAAGTTTTCTTTCTTTGTTGTGTCTCTATCTGGTTTTGGAATTAGGATGATGTTGGCTTCATAAAAAGAGTTGGGGAGTTTCCCATCATTTTGGATTTTTTGGAATAGTCTGTGAAGAATTGGGGTTAGCTCTTCCTCAAAAGCTTTGTAGAATTCTCCTGTGAAACCGTCTGGTCCAGGGCTTTTGTGCGATGGGAGTTTTTTTATTACTTTTTCAATTTCATTTGCTGTTATTGGCCTGTTCAGTTTTCTGCTTCTTTTTCATTGAGTTTTGGAAGATTATATTTTTCTAAAAATTTGTCCATTTCACCTAGGTTTTCAAATTTCTTGGCATACAGCTCTGCA
>NW_028086907.1:0-2103 GCF_014824575.4 Sturnira hondurensis
TGGATATGTTTTCTCAACCGTGGTTCAGGCACTCTCCTAAATTCTGAGCCACTTCTTATTTGTAGTTACCCTATTTAATCCCTGAATAATGACACTTACCAGAAAACTGGGTTTCGTCTAAACAATAATCCCCGATAAGTGAGTCTGTGATGCTAGCATATTGTTCACCCTCACAAGGATGGCATCCCCCGCCCCTGCCCCTGCCAGGTACCCTCTCCTTATAGTAGGCACAGATACCTTTTCGACCATCTCCTCTCCATTCCCAGAGAAATGCTCGTCCATATTAGTCTCAGAGACAAACAGCCCCACACAAGTCCACCCAAACTGCAGCAATAACTCGTCATGCCTGGGGACACAGAAGAAACCCTGGAGGCCATCAGACACATGGAGCCCGAGGGGCAGAGCCAAAGAGCCACAAGTGACCTCAGTGGAGAGAGACAAGGAGGGCTCAGGTTGCAGCCTGTACTCCTCACACAAGGTGACCACAGTAGGAGGCAGCAGCATCGCTGTGGGTCACTCTACAGGGTGGGAAGGAAAGTCTGTGGCCATTTGACATAAAGAATTGAGAAACGGGGAAGAGATTTCTGTCTCCTACTCATTTTCTCATCCTCCTTTTAACAGCTATCAGGAAAACAATATCCTCAAAGCAGTTTTGCTGGAAATTAGTCTGATTTTCTAATGTCCAATATACCTCTGATTTTTTCATTTTGCTTTGCTTTATCTCCTAACTCTTCATCTTCACTTCAAACAAAGGACCTTGTGTACTAAGAATGTGTGTTCACTGGGGAAGATGCGTAAGTCTGGTCTCCTCTCTCACACTGTTGAACTTCAGACACATGATGCTGAGGAAATCGCCTTTCATCCCTGCCCTTCCACATCCCACTTCTAGTTGCACCTGTGGGAACTGAACAGTCCAGCAGCGGCCCTCCCTGGGCAGAAAATGCTGATGTGCTTCCTGCACTGACAGCCGTGATTGTCCTGCTTGTCAAAGGTTCTTTAGCAACATTGGAAATCTTGCTTTCCCACACTGTCCTCACTTTGGCTCACGTAAACGCTTATAAAAATTCTCCAAAAAAGGCCTTTCGTCACTATGGTCATCATTGTAGACAGGACATCTTAAAATTGTGTTTGGTAAGAATCACAGGAGGTGGTTCCTGTGATTTTCATCACGGGAATACAAGGGCCAGAATGTACTTGGAGTGTTGGTGCATCCACCTGCACCACAGAAACCGTGAGAACTCAAGACGTCCTGCAAGATGGTCCTCTCAGGCAAAGTGCTCCACTGAAGGAGCTCAGGGAGTCCTTTGAATGCTTGGAGAGGGAGACTTTTTTGTCGTGATCTTGGGAAGTCACTGTAATGGAGTAAATTACCCAAAGTTCTGGAAGGTGCTCTTGGCTCTGAAAAAGAATAAGAAACTGATCCTTTCTGTGGTTGAAAGCATGAAGTAACTGTAAGTGCCAAAGCATCAAGATTCATGTTTGTACTTAAAAATACTTTTTTGTCATGGTCTGCTAAAATATTGACATAAAGTTTGAAGTAATAGCGGGAAAAAGAACCAACCAAATTGTTCTATCTTGTGGGGAAGGCATGAATTACCATAAATAATCATCTCAGCATTTATGTTAAAGATTTGGAAGTATGGAAAATAAGCACCCATAATGAAAACAAAACAGTGATCACAGAACTTTATTAAAAGGGTTACTTCTCAGTAGTGTTACAGGCCAGTTTCTCACATTTCAAGATTCCTAAGTAATGTAGAATGTCGTAGATTCCATCCAGAGGAGTTCTGCTTTTAACTCTAAAATGATAATGACAATGAGAAAGGAACAGTAATTCTTACAGTAATTCAAAAAGCACTTTAGAAAGACTTAGTAACTGTAAGGCACTCGGCACCATGTGTGAATTGGCTCATTTCTCTTCATCTTCTCAGACTTCTAAACATGGAAGCACTACTGGGCTCTCATATGCTGAGCGAGGCAACTGGGACTTAGGGGAGCGACATGGATTGTCTAACTCACAGCGGCAGGCAGCAGGGAGCTCAGATTCATCACCAGGACACAAGTCAAGTTCTGCCATGCAGCCCAATTCACCTTTCATTATGA
>NW_028086908.1:0-1423 GCF_014824575.4 Sturnira hondurensis
GGATTTTCTTTATATATGTTGGTGCTCCTGAGTTGGGTGCATATAACTTTACAATGTTAATGTCTTCTTGATAGATTCTTCCCTTGATTAATATGAAGTGACCTCCTGGGTCTCTCTTTAGAGCCTTTTTTTTTGAAGTCTATTTTGTCTGATATCAGGATTGCTACCCCGGCTTTTTTTTCATGTCCATTTGCTTGGAAAATTTGTTTCCATCCTTTCACTTTTAGTCTGTGGTGGTCTTTTGTCCTCAGGTGGGTCTCTTGTAGGCAGCATATGTGTGGGTCATGCTTTCTTATCCATTCAGCTATTCTATGTCCCTTAATTGGTGCATTTAATCCATTTACGTTTAAAGTTATTATCGAAAGGTACTTATTCATTACCATTTATGTACCTGTGTTTCTCTCTGTCTCTCTCTTTTCCTTCCTTTCCTTAAAGCAGCCCTTTTAGTAATTCTTGTAGAGTCAGTTTCATGGAGGCGTATTATTTTAGACTTCTTTTGTCTTGGAAGCTCTTTATTTGGCCTTCTATCTTGATTGAGAGCCTTGCTGGATAAAGCAGTCTTGGTTGTAGGCCTCTGTTTCTCATTACCTGGAATATTTCCTGCCATTCTTTTCTTGCTTGGAATGTTTCCGTTGAGAAGTCATTAGCCAACCTTATTGGGACCCCCTTGTATGTTACTTCCTTTTTCTCCCTTGCTGCCTTTAGGATTCTCTTTTTGTCCTGGAGTTTTGCCATTTTAATGATGATGTGTCTTGCAGTAGGCCTCTTTGGGTTCCACCTGCCTGGGACTCTCTGCGATTCCTGGATTCATGTGACTTTCTCTCCCCTCATCTTAGGACAATTTTCTGTTATTACTCTTTCAAGGAGGTTTTCTATCCCTTGTTCTTCTTCTTCCCCTTCTGGCATTCCTATTATTCGGATATTATTACGTTTCATATTGTCTTGCATTTCTCTTAGACTCTCCTCATTTTTTCTTATTCTCTTTTCCATTACCTCGTCTGTCTGGGAGATTCTTTCCACCTTGTCTTCGAGCTCGCTTATGCGGTTCTCCGCCTCATCAATCCTACTCTTCAAACCTTCTACTGTGTTCTTCAATTGAGAAATTGTGTTTTTCATTTCCTCTTGGCCTTTGCTGATGGTTTCTATTTCCTTTTTCATGCTGGTATAGTTTGCGGAGAGTTCATTGTAGCTCCCCTGTAGTTTCTGGTAGCTCTTTGTAAGCTCTCTGAATTTCCTGATAACCAGTGCTTTGAATTCAATGTCTGATAGTTGACTTGCCTCTATTTCATCTAACATTTTTTCTGAGAGTTCCTCCTTTTCTTTCATTTGGGGATTGTTTCTTTGTCTCCCCATTGTTTGTGCTGGTCTTCTCGTTGGCCTCAGCTTATTAGATTGATTTGTTCTGGTACCCTGAGTTTATGGC
>NW_028086909.1:0-804 GCF_014824575.4 Sturnira hondurensis
CTGCTTAGAATTTTCTACATATAAATCATGTCTCTGAATAAAGGCGGTTTAATCTCTTTCTTTCTAGTCTATATACCTTTTATTTATTTTTCCTTCATTATTTCACTGGCTAGAGGCTCCAGGACAGTGGTGACAGCTGATATCTTTGACTTGTTGCCAGCCTTAAAACATAAAAATAAATATTAAAGAAAGGCAGGGTGATGATAACATTGCTTCATTAAAAAAATGGTGGTAAATAGAGTATTGGTAAGAAATACTCAGAAATAACACTGGAGACTTAGCATCACATGCTATGTTTAACTTTGTCACAAAATCCTGATAGTCCTAGGCATTTTCTTTAATTTATTTATCATAAAATTGAGGAACAGTAGATCTAACCATGTGCTGTGTGCTAACCCTGCTCATGTTTCCTCCAAAAGGGGGGAATGACTTGTCCAGACTCACGCAGTTATTCATAAGGTACTCATCTTTCACTATTTTATTTACTTACTTTTATTTTTTAGTTATAAAATATAAAATACAATAACACAAAATTTATCACTTTTACCATTTTTAACTGTAAAGTGTCACTAAGTACATTCACTTTGTTGTGCAACTATCTCAAAAATTCTTTTCCTTTTCCCAGACTGGAATTCTTTACCATTAAACACTAATTCTCCATTCCTCCTCCCCCAGCTCCTGACAACCACCATTCTACCTTCTGCCACTATGAATTAGACTATTCTAGGTACTTCACATAAATGGAATCATATAGTATCTCTTCTTCTGTGACTGGCTTATTTCACTTGGCATAATATCTTCAAG
>NW_028086910.1:0-1086 GCF_014824575.4 Sturnira hondurensis
GTTCTGCATAGTAATTTCTTACAATCCTTTCTATTTCTGTGGTATCAGTTGTGGTATCTGTGGTATCTCCTCTTTCATTTTTGATTGTGTTTATTTGGGTCCTCTCTCTCTCTCTTTTTTAAAAAGATTATTTATTTATTTATTTATCTTTAGAGGAGAGAGGGAGAGAAACATCAGTGTATGGTTGCCTTTTGTGCACCCTCTGCTGGTAGTTAGCCTGCAAGGAACCGGCCTGCAACCCAGGCATGTGCCCTGACTGGGAATCGAACCGCGATCGTCTGGTTTGCAGGCCCACGCTCAATCCACTGAGCTACGCCAGCCAGGGCTTCTCTCTTTTTTTCTTGATGAGCCTACTTAAAGGTTTGTCTATTTTGTTTATCTTTTCAAAAAACCAACTCTTGGATTCATATTGATCCTTAGAATTGTGCTTTTAGTCTGTATGTCATTTAATTCTGCTCTGATCTTGGTTATTTCCTTCCTTTTACTTGCTCTGGGCTGTCTTTGTTGTTGTTCCTCAAGTTCTTGCAGGCATCAGGTTAGGTTGTTTGTTTGAAATGTTTCTATCTTCTTTAGGTAAGCCTGTATTGCTATGAACTTCCCTCTTGGGACTGCCTTCAATGTGTCCCATAGGTTTTGGGTTGTTGTGAGTTCATTTTCATTTGTTTCCAGAAGTTTCTCATTTCTTCCCTAATTTCAATCTTGACCCATTCGTTGGTTAATAGCATACCATTCCGTCTCCATGATTTTGGGTGTTTTGGGTTTTTTCCTGTGGGGTTGGTTTCCAATTTCAGTCCCTTGTGATCAGAGAAAATGCTTGGTATGATTTCTATTTTCCTGAATTTTTTGAGACTCGTTTTGTGTCCTATCATATGGTCTATCTTTGAAAATGTTCCACGTGCATTTGAAAAGAATGTGTATTTAGCTTCTTTGGGATGGAGGGCTCTGTATATATCAATTAGGTCCATTTCATCTAGGGTGTCATTTAATGCTGCAATATCTTTGTTGATATTTTGTTTGGAAGATTTGTCCATTTGAGACAGTGGGGTGTTAAAATCCCCTACTATAATTGTGTTGCTGTCAATATCT
>NW_028086911.1:0-870 GCF_014824575.4 Sturnira hondurensis
TTCAACATTAAAATAACTATAGAAAAATTTAAAAATTTGATGTTCTTTTAAATGTATGCTGAAATGACTGCTATCACATAGAATCTTAAAAAATTGCTTCAAATGAAATTAAACACAACTAAGCACTACCAGAGCTAAACTTAAATTCTTGGAAAAACTAATATTTCATGACAAAAATAATTCAAAATATCTGGTGACATTTTATATGTTTTTATAACCCTCTTTGGTAATTCCAACATGATTGGCTAAATTCATAATGCAAAATAAAAATAATAAAATTAGTCATTTTGAGATATGGGATTTTATCACTTTTTGAATTGTACAAAGAAGGCATTTATGTGAACTAAAAAAAGACAAAGAAAATGTAACATGTTAAAAAAAGAAATACAAAAGAAATGACATGACACAAAATAATTCCATTCTGTGACTTCAAACAAAGATATTTAGTAAGCAATATATATTTTGCAATACATCTACAATATATTTTTTAGTAAGAAAAATATATTTTTTAGTAAGCAAAATATATTTTGCTTACTAAAAATGTGTTACTACAGTATATTAAGAAGTCTGTTGATTAGGAATAGAGCATAAGACCTTTCTGCAACAATTCATTAAAGATCAGATTCAGTGTCACTGCCCAGAGTATGGATCATTACGTTATCTCACCTGCCACAAGCAGATTACGAAGCGCATGTGACTATGGTGCAGTGTCTGTGAGGTATTACAACAAATGGGTCCTTTATTCACCAATCAGTCAAGTCGGCAGTGGAGGTCACCACGTCAGCTTTCCATAGGGAGGCCCCAGCTCCAGTCCTTCTTGCCCTCCAGTCATTTTCACTCAGAGTTTTTCACACTGAGAAAGAGAGAACA
>NW_028086912.1:0-22851 GCF_014824575.4 Sturnira hondurensis
CGATTTCTTCACTATAGGTCCCTAGCAAGTCAGAATGTGGCTGGCAACCCGTTGGTTCTGCATGAGGACTTGTTCAGCCAGTGATTCAGCACCCATTCTCTTTCTCAACAGGCTCTACGGCTGTTCCATCTCCTCTCTCTGTTGCCAGGATCTTGCCTCTGCTCTCAGGAGCAACCAGAGGCTGGAGGCTCTAGACCTGGGCCAGAACACATTGGGGCAGGATGGAATAACGGTGCTCTTGGAAGCATTGAAACAAAGTCACGGTCCACTGATGGTCCTCAGGCTGAAGATGGATGAACCCAGTGCGGTAATCCAGCACATGCTGCAGAAACTGAAACAAAGCAGCCCCAAGCTGAGAATCGATTGTCAGAATGCCAGGGTGACCAGATCCTCCTATGGTGACTTCATTTTCTGGACACCCTCAGAAAACGCTCCAGTAAATTACTTGTCTCTCTGACATCTCACTGATGAAGACCAAACAGTCACACATTAATCACTGTGTCAAAATAGAGAATTGAGCACTGGCTTACACCCTCTGTTTACAGTAAATTCAGCACAACTCACACACCCACTTTATGTCAGATGTCTGTTTTCGTTCATGAGGATACAGAACAATAAAAGGCAAAGCATTATGTTCGAAGCTGCATTTATTATATTTTTAAAGATTTTAATTATTTAGAGAGAAGGGAAGGGAGGGAGAAAGAGAAGGAAAGAAACATCAGCATGTAGTTGAGTCTCCTGTGTCCCCGTATAAGTGAGACGGTGTGGTATTTGTCTCTCTGACTGGCTTATTTCACTTAGCACAATAATCTTCAGGTCGAAGAAGGGAAAGGGAGGAATGAATGATGATGGAAGGAATCTTGACGTGGGGTGGGAGACGTATTTTTTTTTTAATGTGGCAATACACACAGAACACAAAGTACTGTTTTTACTCATTGTAAAGTGTACAATTCAGCAGCATTTGGAATAGTCACAATAGTGTGGAACCATCACCACTGTCTAGTTTCCAGAACTTTTTCACCTTCCTTGCAAAACAAACCCTCTGCCCATGAAGCAGTCGCTCTGCAGTCCCTCTTCCCTGGCCCTCCCGCCCCTCGGAAACCAAAAATCTGCTTTCTGTCTGTGAACTTGAAACAGTTCTGGACTTTTAGGTTGGCAACCGAGTGTGGTGCTAGCGTTCAGTGCAGAGAGGCCAGGTTCTGCTAAGCATCCCACAACACACCCCCACAAATCTCCCTGAAACTGGGGGTCAGCAGGGCCCCCACCCTGCTGAGCCTGGTGTGCTCCAGAGCGGGTGGAAGGCCGCAGGGCGCCCAAGGAAGGAAGGAAACTGGATTTTGGGTTGATCTCCTGAGGGCTTATGCAGGGCTTGCTCGTGAGGCTGAGATCTGAGATCCGGGGCTCGGGAAGGGGGCGCCTTCCCCCAACCTCTTAGTCATTGAATGCCCTTCTTCAGTACACGCTCCTGGTGGAGGCAGGTTTGGGGCCCTAAGATCACGTCCCTGAAAGTCTCCCTGGGGACAATGGTGAGGGAAGCCGAGTGCAGGAAGATCCAAAGTGGAGCCGTTCTTCTTGGGGAATACTGGCCAGTGTTTTGTATTTGTGGTTTCCGGGGGGGGGGGGGGGGGGGANCGGGGGCAGAGGGTTTGTTTTGTTGGGGAGGGAGGTGAAAAAGTTCTGGAAACTAGACAGTGGTGATGGTTCCACACTATTGTGACTATTCCAAATGCTGCTGAATTGTACACTTTTACATTCGCTTCCAGCTTGCCCTGGTTCCAGATTCCAAACCAGAGGTCAGGGTATCACCAGGGTCCAGTCTGGGTCCTTCAGGATTGGAACATTCCATCATAGACCCAGGGGGGAATGCAAAAGGTGGGGCAGTCCATTATAGACCAATGGGGGTAGGAAACAGTAGGTGGAACATTCCATTATGACAAAGGGTGGGACCAGTAGATTCAGTGCTCAACCTCCCTTCTGGACTCTCAGTTTGTTAGGGTTTCATTAGGAGCTTGCCTGGATATTGCTCTGCAACCCGGACTAGCTTCTTGGGTTTCCCTATAGCCCAGAGGTTCTCACCTGGATGGGGGATGGGGAGTGGGGGGCAGATATCTGTCTCCCCTGGCTCCCTAAGTCAGTGTCTGGAGACATCTTTGGTTGACACAGCTTTGGGGGGAAGGCATGCTACTGGCATGTGATGGGTGGAGCACAGAGATGCTGCTACACAATCCGGAGTTCACAGTATAGCCTCACCTCCCATACAGGAAAGAATTATCCACCCCAAATTTCAACAGTGCTGATGTCATAGGCGGGCACAGGTAACCAGGTTCTTGGTGATCACAGACAAAGGATTGAACCGAACACACAGAATTTATAACAGAATGAGAGGAGCAGACTTATTAAGCGATAGCACACTCCACAGAACATGGGAGCAGGCCAGCTCTGAGCAGAGATTGACCTCTGGGGCTGGAGGGATTCTATTTTTACAGGGCAGATATTTCCTGGCTAGTTTTGGCGGGCTTTTTACTACACACTTGCAAGTAAGTATATTACTTTAAAGCTACTGTGCGTGTGGTCTCCCGTGATTTTCCTTGTTTGGCCACTGGGGAAGGGAGTCCCACAATGTTAATTTATTATGGTGCTATTAGAATGAAGCAGGAATCATGTAGCATCTTCTACAAAGATGCATTCATGAGTCACCATGATTCCGTGCTTTTCCAGAAAGCAGGAACAACCAATCTTAGAACAAACAGGTCTCTGTCCTGTGTTGATGTCCTTTGTCTTAGCCCCAGGGCCCCCCGGAGTTTCCTCCTTCCTGTCTCCTGCCTCACTGAGGTGAAGAAACCCTGGCTTAGATGATTCTTTGCCAGAAACTAAAAACCTCCTTCAGCCACTCGATTTGGGGAAATGTAGGGCTGCAAGTCTGGGTCAATTCTCCAAAGTCAGCTTAGAGTAGGACACACCCCTGTTCTTAGCGAACTCTCCATTAGGTTCCATGCCAATGAGAAGAGGTCAAGCAGAGCTGGACAAGATACACAAATTGAGATATTTTACAAACAAAACAGTTTAAACCAAAGGGTCTCTATCTGGCCCTGTTGAGCTCTCCACTCACCTTTCACAAGGGTCCCTCCCTCTGCTCCAGCCATGCTGGTCCTCCTGCTGTTTTGCCAAGGGTGCACCTACCACAGGCCCTGCACTTGCTGTTCTCTGCCTGGTGGGTAGGTGTTCTGGGTGTCACAGTCATTTCACACGCTACCTCTTCTGAGCTGTCACGACTTCCTCCCCCAGTGGCTCCCTGCACGCAGGCCCTTCCCCTGCTGCGGTTTTGGCCATCATTCTGCTTACATTCTCCTAAGCCAGTGGTTACCTGGGGTGATTTTGTCCCCAAGGGGACATTGGGAAATGTCCAGATATATTTTTGACTCTCACAGTTGAGGCGTGTGGGAGGGTGTGCTCCTGGTGGGTGTTAGGGTGGGCGGGGTAAGAGAACCTGGACTACAATCAAGATGGCCTATGGACCATAGTCAAGATGGTGGACAATCAAAATGGCACCCAGAAAAGATGGTTAAGCTCCAATCAGGGAGCTGGAAGGGTGGGACATCACATAGCATCCTGAGTCTGAGGAAGAGACCACCAATGCTGTATTGCTGCTTTGTTCAAAGGGCACCGATCTCCAGCTCCCATGAGGAGCCAACGAAAATAAAACCCCACGACTTGGGTACGACTTCCCCAGCCTCACTCCGCAGACGGGGGAAGCTCACCCGGGTGGACAAACTCCAATAAAGCTCTTTATTGCCTGACTTTGTGGCTGATTGGCATTGCTTTCTCAGTGGAGCCTAGGAAAACCTTTCAGTGGGTAGAGGCCAGGGAAACTGCTTAACATCATACAATGACCAGGAAGGTCACTGCTGTGGACTGAATTGTGTGTCTATCTCCACAACCCCAAAGGCATATGTTGAAGCCCTTAACCCCCAGTGTGACTGTATTTGGAGAGAAGGCTTTTAGGAGATAAGAAGATTAAACGTGGTAAGGGTGGGGTCCTAATTTGATAGAATTGGTGGTCTTATAAAAAGAAGAAGCATCTTGGATGGGTTGGTCAGTGGGTTGGAGCATCGTCTTGTGCACTAAAAGGTTTCGGGTTCGATCCCTGGTCAGGGCAGGTAAGAGAGGCATCTGATTGATGTTTCTCTCTCTCTTTCTCTCTCTACTTTGCTTCCCCTTTCTCTTTCTCTTTAAAATAAATAAAAATATCCTCAGGTGAGGTTTAAAAAAATGAGGAAGCAAGCGATGTCTTTCTCCAGGTGCATGCATGGAAGAAAGGCTATCTATGAGTCAGGCTTAATATATAAAACTATTTGTGACAAGTACTTAAACCAAACATTAAAAAATTTAACACTGAACGTAGGAAAGTGAGCTGATTGACTAGGGTTCCAGTGAAACCAGGAAGAGCTTTCTTACCAGGAACCAAAATCAGCCACCACCTTGATCTTGTACTTTCTTGCCTCAGAACAGTGAGGACATAAATTTCTGTTGTGTTAGCCCTCCACCTGTGGATTTTGTTATGGCTGCCTGAGGAAGGAGGAGAGTTGCCTACAAAACAGAGTTCCCTGGCCCCAGATGGCAGTAGTGCTGGAGTTGAGACACTCTGCTAACATGCTGATTTTCAAAAGTCTGCGAAATGCAAGTAGAGAGATATCTACCTGTGTGACAGTCCAATTTGTACATGAGTGACTGACTCGTCTTGATTTTCTTACATTAACCGTTACATCACTCAACATTTACTGCCGCAGCCCGCTGCGGCAGACGTGAATCACGAAGTGAGGCGAGGGACTAAATTAAATAATGGAGAGGACCATAGCTCTGCTGGCATATGGCAACTTTATTCAAGCAACAGCTGTCTTAAATACAAACTGTTAATGCCTAAAGCAAGACTGCAGGGAACTAGAAACAATATTGTTTTTCAAAGTTAGTGCACTCCCTTAAGCTACCAAGGGCAAGAAGTTCTCATAACCATCTGGGAACATGACACCTGCGCCAGAGCCTTGTTGTGTCCTTCAAGGCTGGGAACTAAAAGGTTAGGAAAGTGTCAAGGTACCCGCCGGCTCCAGGGACCAGAAACCAAGTTCGTCCACCATTTTCACAGTGGAGAACTCTGTCCTTGGCCCCCTTAAGGCCTGGCGGACCCCCACAATTTACATAACAATTACATTAATTGTCACATTAATGTAATTGTGCCATATAAACATATGTCATATGTATGCTGTAGCCTAGCTAAAGAAAAAGATTAGTGGGAAAAGATTAGTGAGGACAATACGTGTTAGGGTTTGTGATATCTTGCAAGTGACATACAGGAACCAGGAAGGCAAAAGTATTTACCAATGTCTACATGTCAGTCAAAATACTGGGAGTTGCAAGTGATCCATATATGTGTCACAGAAAACATGTGACATTAATACAAATAAACTACTATACTGTCTTATATGTATTATGTTATATTATATATTCCTATAGTTTTTAGAAGACAAACAACCTTTTATTTTTTTCATTTTTTAAATTTTAAATTTATTTAATTATTTTTCAAGTACGGTTTTCTGTATATTACTCCCATCTCAACCCACCCCCCCCTGTGCTCCCCCCTCCCTCCCATTTCCACCCTTCTTAGTTGTTGTCCATGTATCCTTTGTATTTGTTCCTCTAAATTCCTCCCCTATTTCTCCTGAAATTCCCTCCCCTCTCCACTCTGGTCGCTGTCCACCTGATGTCTATTTTAGTGTCTTGGTTATATTTTGCTTGCTTGTTTGTTTTGTTGTTTAGCTTCCTGTTAAAGGTGAGATCATATGGTATTTGTCCTTCAACACTTGGCTTATTTCACTCAGCATAGTGCTTTCCAGTTCCATCCATGCTGTTGCAAAAGGTAGGTGCTCCTTCTTTCTTTCTGCTGCATAAAATTCCATTATGTATATGTACCATAATTTTTTGATCCATTCATTTACTGACAGGGACCTAGGTTGCTTCCAACTCTTGGCTATTGTAAATTTTGCTGCTATGAACATTGGGGTGCATAGGTTCTTTTAGATTGGTGTTTTAGAATTCTTAAAATATGATCCCAGCAGTGAAATTGCTGGGTCAAAAGGCAGGTCCAATTTTAGTTTTCTGAGAAAATTTCATACTGTTTTCCATAATGGTTGTATCGGTCTGCAATCCCACCAACAGTGGACTAGAGTCCCCTTTTTCCCACAACTTCACCAACATTTGTTGTTTATTGCTTTGTTTATGATAGCCATTCTGACCGGTGTAAAGTGGTATCTCATTGTGGTTTTAATTTGCATCTCTCTGATAGCAAGCAATATTGAGCATCTCTTCATGTGTCTCTGGACCCTCTGTATGTCCTTCTTGGAGAAGTATCTGTTCAAGTTTTTTGCCCATTTTTTAATTGGGTTAGTTGTCTTAGAGTGAAGTTGTGTGAGTTCTTTGTATATTTTGTAGATTAAACCTTTGTCTGAGGTATCATTGGCAAATATGTTTTCCCGTACAGTTGGTTGTTTTTTTATTTTAATGCTGTTTTCTTTACCATGCAGGAGCTTTTAATTTTGATGAAATACTATTTGTTTATTCTTTCCTTTATATTCCTTGCTCTAGGGGACATATTAGTAAAAATGATGCTGCGTGAAATATCTGAGAGTTTCCTGTCAATGTTCTCCTCTAGGACTTTAATGGTGTCATGGCTTATATTTAAGTCTTTTATCCACCTTGAATTTATTTTGGTATATGGTGTAAGTTGGTGCTCAAGTTTAATTTTTTTGCATGTAGCTGTCCAGTTCTCCCAACACCATTTGTTGAAGAGGCTATCTTAACCCCATTTTATGTTACTACCCCCTTTGTTGAATATTAATTGACTGTAGGGAGTTGGGTTTATTTCTGGGCTCTCTGTTCTGTTCCATTGGTCTATGTGCCTGTTTTTATGCCAGTACCAGGCTGTTTTGATTACAGTGGCCTTGTAATACAGTTTGATATCAGGCATTGTGATCCCTCCTACTTTGTTCTTCTTTTGCAACATTGCAGCTGTTATTTGGGATCATTTATGGTTCCATATAAATTTTCGAAGTGTTTGTTCTATGTCTGTGAAATATGCCATTGGTACTTTAATAGGTATTGCATTAAATCTGTAAATTGCTTTGTGTAGTAAGGACATTTTGATGATGTTAATTCTTCCAATCCATGAATACGGTATATGTTTCCATTTGTGACAAACAACCTTTCAAAATGCTTACATATAATCAACATTTATCTTTTAATTAAATGTATTGGGGTGACATTAGTGAATAAGATTATGCAGGTTTCAGCTCACAAAATTCTATCAACTTAAAGAACAAAAATGAAAAAAAAATGCATCACACACTCTTGTACTGAACCTCCTGGAAAATAATGTTTTTCTGTGACCTGTACCTGACCAGAATGTCAAAAGATAAATAGACATAAGGACACTTGTGGGGAGAAATGATAAAGATATACATCTGTACCCACAACCCATAAATATTCAACCTGCTGATTCATGTGACACATTTTCCTCACAGTGATCAGAAGCATAAGTGTAGGTGTAGAGAGGAAAGCAAAGTGACCGTGAACACGGTGGGGAGTTTTGCAAGTTAGAGAACAAGTTTTGTGGGTAGGAAGATGATGAGTTCAGATTAGTTGGAAACACCTGGTAAAATGACCTGAAGTTCCAGGAAAAAAAGAAAACTAGCGTTCAGTGAAACAGGTTTGGGTACCCATCTTGGAGAAATTGAAACCACAGACTTCAGTGAGGTTCCCCCAGACTTGAGCCCGGAGAAAGGAGGGTCTGCCAGCCGAACCCCAGAGTGTTGGAGAGGCTGCAAACCTGGTGTTGCAAGAACAGTTAAAAAATGAGAAGAGGAAGCCAGCGAAGTGACAAGGCAGGGAGGAAGTGGTCATAGGCAGCCAGCAGAGGAACACAGATAAAAAGGTTCAGAAGTGTCCACTGCAAGTTTCAGGAAGCTCATTAGCGTTTGTCATGAAAACAACCAGGGGGGTGAGAAACCAGTTCCCTCCCAGTGGCTGAGGAGGGACAGGAGGTGTCGGAAATTTCTCGGGGGAAATCGGTCTCCAAATCCATGGGCCAGTGAGACCAGAGCGATGCACCTTCATCTGCAGAATCGGCTCAATAACCCGAAGCTTGAAACTCTGTAAGTCAGAGCTGGGAAACTTTGCTCCCCGGGGTGGGGGGTGGTGCTGGTGGGGTCATGACTGGGGAGGGTTGGAAAACCCCTGCGATGCCATCTTGTCCTTATAACACTGCTAAGAAGGATCTACATTCCCTCCAAATGGGAAGGGGAGATAGAGGGGACATGGGTTGCCACAGGCACACAGGTTTTTATTTTTATTTTTATTTTTTTACAGAGATCAAATTTGGGCCTCTCCTCACACCTCCTGATTCTGCAGTAGATTTGTTGTATGAAATGAGATGAAGAAATACAAGGAAGGCAGACTAGAGATCCTGTCTTGTTGTCATAATTGGGAATTCACAAGAACCTGGAGTCAATGCAGAAGGAATAGAGGCTGGGCGAGGCCAGGAAAGAGATGCTGTGTTGTCCTTTTTTTTTCTTTCTTTAAAAAAATTTTTTATTGGTATTCTAATACAGTTGCTAAGTCTTTACATGTCATTTCTTCTATATCCATGAGACTGAGGTATGGTAGCATCGACCTGCAAAACCAGATGGTCCTTCAGCAAAGGAGATGGGCTGGAGCAGTGTTGTGGTGTAGAGGGACAACTGTGCCTGTGTAACAGGCACACACACACATGCGCACACACACACACACGCACACACACTATTCAGCCATGAGAAAGAAAGAAATCTTGCCATTTGGTATGACAGGGATGAACCTGAAGGGCATTATGCAAAGTCAAATAAGTCAGACAAAGAAAGACAAACACTGTATGATCTCATTTGTATGTGAAATCTACAGAAGCTGAACTTGTAGATGGTGGTTACCAGGGGCTGGGGGTGGGGGAAATGGGGAGATGATGTTTAATGGTAAAAACTTGCAAGCAGTAGATAAATAAGTCCTGGAGGCCTAATGCACAATTCAAGGAAGATAGACAACAATATTTTATTATTGCTAAGGAACTAGATTGTAATTAGTCTCACCACAAAAAAGGAGTAACTCCGTGACACCATAGAAGGGTTAGAGAACACTACAATCATGTTACAATATATAATGTATCAAATCAACACACTGCACAACTTAAACTTACACAATGTTACTGGTCAGTCCTACTTCAATTGAAACATAGTTCACTCTGGGAAGATGAATCATTGCTTTGCGTCTCTGATTCTGCCCCCAAATATCTTCTTCCTGCCATAGCTCTCAAGGTTTATCTGCTGTATTAACATCAATGCGTATGAGTGTGAGTTAGAGGAAAATCTCCCCTTCCTTCATGAAGTTGCTCAATTGACAAACTTTAGAGCTTTTTTTCTGAGTCTGCCATGTGCTCAGCCATCATTTCTTTAAAAAAATTTTTAAATATTTTATTTTTAGACATAGGGGAAGAGAGGGAGGCAAGAGGGAGAGCAACATCAATGTGTGGCTGTCTCTCATGCAACCCTCATCAGGGACCTGGCCTGCAACCCAGGCATGTGCCATGACCAGGAATCAAACTAGCGGTCCTTTGGTTTGCCAGCCGGTGCTCAATCCACTGAGCCACACCAGCCAGGGCTATTTTTAAACAATAAAATGAAGTCTGGCTTCTGTGCCTAAAATATGTCAGGGGTGCCCACCCTCTCTGAGTAATTATCAACTTTTACTTAGAATAATGTGGAGGCCTCTTAACTAGTCTCATTGGATGTGTTCTTTGTTATCTTCAAATGAAAAAAAGTTTAGCTCAAGAAGAATACAAAGGAGTTTTCTAACTGGGACAATATTGACAAGACATTATAGTGACTAGTTTACACAATGGTGAAATATTTTAAAAATTCCCCTCAATATTGGTACTGAGAAAAAGATATCTGCTATCTTTACTCCTACTTATCCATGTCTCAGATGTTCTAAGTAATAAGACTGTGGAAAATCAATGTTAGAAAAACAAAAAACCCTAACCATTTTTGAATTAAACATAACATAAAACTGCTAAAATCAAGGCGTGAACTTTCTGAGACCACTGAATACGCACGCACTCAACAGACACAAGTAGATTTTATTTTATAAGACCAGCAACCAACCATAGCAATAACATTATTTAAAGAATAATACCACTCATGAAATAAGAATCACAGCACAGTGGCCCTGACTGGTGTTGCCCAGTGGATTGGGCATCATCCTGCAAACCGAAACGTCACTGCTTCGATTCCCAGTCTCGGCCCATGCCGGGTTGTGGGCCAGGTCCCCGATTGGGGTGCATGCAAGAGGCAACCAATTGATGATTCTCTTGTACATTAATGTTTTTCTCCCTCTCTTTCTCCATCCCTTCCCCTCTTTCTAAAAATAAATGCATACATCTTAAGAAAAGAATCATGTTAGTGTGGATATACCCGGTGGATAGCTAATAAAAGACATGCACATTCTTTGCATGAACAAGTACACAATATTATTTGGAGAAATCAGTGAACATGTAACTGAATGGTGAAACATACCACCTCTCCGGTTTGAGTCTTCTATCGACTGAAAGATTGACAGGATGGTGGTCTTCTCCTAAATTCACTTGTAGCTTTAATACAATCTCACGCACAACTTAAGTGAGTATTTTGTGAAAACTGGCTAATTCTAAAGTGAGCGTTGAAACCTAAAGCTCCCCAAATTATCAAGGAAATCTCGAAGTATGAGAACAGAGAAGGAGAATATATATTTGCCAACTCTCAAGACTGTGTACCCATCACCCCTAGCTGGGCCTCCCTCTGGGTTACTGGTGGCATCCTTATGTCCCTGGTTGTCAACCCTAGAAACAGATGATCCCTCTTCAACTCTTCTCCCTTTTCTCCATGTTTTTTCCTCTCCCACATATATTCTCCTTCTCACTCCCACAAGAAGGCTTTTTACACCATCCACTATTCACCACATCACATCCTTGATAAAAATGGCTTAATGAGTTCTCATTGCCTCCAGGATGAAATGTGCATTTATTACGTGGAGCCCGTGACCACGCTTGATCTGTCTTCTGCATTTGCTCAGCATCACCCACTCTTTCTTGCACAATCCAAACTCATGGACAAAACCAAAGGGGGGTAGGATCAAGGGTGGGGAGTGGGGAGGACTGGGGTGGGGGTGGGTAGTGGTGGGAAAATGGAGACAACTGTACTTGAAGAAAGAAACAAACCTGTAGCTACACTGAATGTTTTTCACCCTCTGTCTTGCACCTCAGCCTTTGCATGCGTTGGGACCATGAACAGACACCTTTTGCATCAACAGACATCACCTCTACCCCCTTCTCCAGGTCTACTGAACGGTATATTGCACAGGGATGGCTTCTAAGGGCATTCTGTATTTCCTCTATCACAAGACTCACCCCCTTTTTATAGACTTGCTTCCTTAACATCTGTACTCCTGGCAATGTCTCATCATGTGAGGGATCATGTTTGCCTCAGTGTGTGATACTTTTGTCAGTGCCCAACACATAGCAGGGGCTTGTGACAGAGACTGTGGTGTGCTAGGGCAACCCTATGACATTACTCCTGACTTTATTGGTATTGAGCCAGCCACAGAGCCACCCAGAACAAAGGCTACATTGCTCAACCTCCCTTTATAGCTTGCCTCTCAAGCTATTAAGTTCTGACCATTGAGAAGTTAACAGAAATGCTATGTGAATGTTTCCAAGAAACCTTTATAACAAACAATCAGCCGGCTCCACCATTCTCACTTTCCCCTTTTCTCCTGCCCCCTCTAGGGATCTAGGAGGAAGTGATAGAAAAGAGCACTCATTAAAGCCACATGTGAGATGCCACATAAAATTGAAATTGTATGGTGTTTGTCTTTCTCTGATTGGCTTATTGCATGGCACATAATACTCTCCAGGTCTATCCATGTTGTCTCGAAGGGTAAGACTTTCTTTCTCTTCCTCCCCCTCCCCTCCCCCTCCCCTCCTCCTCCTCCTCCTCCTCCTCCTCCTCCTCCTCCTCCTCCTNTCTTCTTCTTCTTCTTCTTCTTCTTCTTCTTCTTCTTCTTCTTCTTCTTCTTCTTCTTCTTCTTCTTCTTCTTCTTCTTCTTCTTCTCAGCCAAGTACTGTTCCACAAAGTCATAGATACAGAGAACAGACTGACAGCTGTCAGAGGGGGGTAGATTGGGGCTGGGTAAAAAAGGTGAAGGGATTGAGCAAAAACAAAAACAAAAACAAAAAACCATTATAGATATAGACAACAGTATGGTAATTCCCAGAGGGAAAGGGGGGAGTGGGGAGGTAGGAGAGGGAAAAGGAGGAATAAATGGTGATGGAAGGAGACTTGACTTGGGGTGGTGTGAACACACAATACAATATACAGGTGATGTGTTATAGAATTGTATACCCCAAACCTATATTATTTAATTAATGTGTCAACCTAATAAATTCAAAAATAAAAATACTTAGAACCTAGAGTTCTAAGAGACAGTGGGATCTGCCTGCAGAAGAACTTTAGCATCTTCATTTTCCCTTCTTGCTGCCCCCAGGATGGTGCATTAAACTCCATGCACACACCCCTTGTTTTCCCTCAAACCTGGAGATCATGATGCCCAAGGTCAAGGTCAGAGTTCAGTTTTACCAATGGCCACTGCATCTCTCAGTCATTTGTCCAGGGCTCTCTGGGTCCTGAAATTTACCCTGCATTCCTGATTCGAAGCCTCATTGGCTCTCTCTTCTGTCGTCTTCCCACGGAGCCAGTCTTCAATCAGGAGACACACAAGGGCCACCAGGACCAGGAACATGAGACCCATCCGTAGGACAGTGTCAGCTCGCTGATCCCAGATGGTACCACCTGAGACCAGAAGAATGGTGGTGAGCAGCACAGAACAGCACTGACCAGAGCCTAGGGGTGTTATCAGATCCTGTCTCTTGTCTTGGCCACATGCCTGGTGGCCTGCTTACCTTTCTGGAATCCCACCACCTTTGTGGTGAACGAGGAGGGCTCCCGAGCATCTACAGATGGTAAAGAAAGTCAATAAGTGAGGACAAGAGATGGTGTTGGCCTCTTGCACTCCAGCCTCTCTGTTCCTGGAATATGCCCCATGACATTCTATATTGCTTTTCAGGGTCCCTACCCCACCCTCGGGGCCCAGTGGCTTGATTGGACCAGCAGAATGGGAGAGTTAAAGGCAGATGAACATGAGTGAGACTTGAGCTCTGGGATTAATATGTGTGTGTCTTCATGCCAGGCCTGTCTTCTCTATGATCCTCAGTTTCCTCACTAAGCCAATCAATCCTATTTTTAAAAATCTTTCCCTTTATTTTTTAAACTTTTTAAATTGTTATTCAAGTACAGTTGTCTCCATTTTCCCTTCACTCCCACCCACGTCAGCCATCCCCACTTCCCACCCTTGATCCTACCTCCCTTTGGTTTTCTCCATGTGTCCTTTATCCACGTTCCTGAAAACCCTTCCCCCTTCTCCCACTTCTTCCTCATACACAGAATTCAGTCTTTCATTTTTCAAGGTCCCAAATGAGCTTTCCTAGCCCCTTCTCATGCCCATCTGGTGTGATTTCCAGTCCCACTGCCTTCCTTCCTTGTTTGTTTGTTTGTTTTTTAAACTCTCATTGGCCACCTACCTGCTACAGGGCATATGCATGGCCATTCCCTCTCTCTAAAAGCTTCTTTTAACCTGGCTGGTGTATCTCAGTGGATTGAGTGCCAGTCCACAAACCAAAGTGTCACCTGTTTAATTCCCAGTCATGGCACACGCCCGGGTTGCAGGCCAGGTCCCCGATGTGGGGTATGTGAGAGGCAACCACACATTGATATTTCTCTCCCTCTCTTTCTCCCTCCCTCCCCTCTGTCTAGAAATAAATAAATAAAATATTTAAAAAAAGGAAGCTTCTTTCTCCCAACAGCCACGGTATTCGCTCAGTCTCTGTCTCTTGAACATTGCCACCTGCCCTCCCCATTGCCTCAACGCCACGCATTCTGTTTGGACTTTCCCCCCACACTACCCTGTCTTTCTCATGAACTACCTGATTGATTTACATCCCCTGACTTTGACTCATGGTCTGTCTTCTGCAAAACAATACAAGTGCTTCAAGGGCAATGGTGTCTGTGTGGTTGACCGATGGACCCACAGGTCATGGTGGTTGGGGGGCTTTGATGTCCTCCCTGTTACTCACCAGAAGAGGGCTGTCCTGTGGGTGCAAGGCTGGTGTCTTTGACATCTCCTGACAATGGGGAGAAGGACACAAGTAAGGGTTTTGGGGTTTCCTCGCATCTTCCCATCTCCTCTCTCTGCCCTCCCCTCCTTATTTCTCTCCTGTTCTTTATGAACAACCAAGTGGTCCCCTAGGAAATGGACATGAAAGAGAAGGCAGGTACCCTGTTTACATCTTCCTACTTTTCCTTCATCACTCGGGGTTTTTGAGAAGACATGGGGGGGAAATTGGGGGTTTCCTCACCTGTGACCAGGAGCACCACAGTCTCACTGGGGAAAGACCACATGTAGTCATTGTAAGAACCAAAACACCTGTATGTCCCTGAATGGGCAGTGGTCACAGGCCCCACAGGGAACTCTGCTTGAAATTTCCCATTTCTGCGTTGAGGGCTGCTGGGTCTCCCCTCCTTGAGCAGAAAGAACGTGCCTGTTGCAGTCTCTAGATGGCAATGGAAGGTCACATTTTCTCCTGGGATCACCGTAGATCCGGGATGAACCGAGAGGGTGGGTGTGTCATACATTCCTGTGAGAGAAGGTTGTTGAAGGTGAAGGGCATCTTTACCTGCCTCCTACACCTCCTGCCACCCCCTGTCTTTAAGGCCAGGAGTCACTCCCCAGAATCTTGGTCTCTTCTGTGTCCTAAATTTGTCTCGGTCATAGATGAACCCACTAGGATCTCTCCTTTCAGGACCGAGATACTCCCGTAGCTTGCAGGGGTGTACAGGCAAGTCTCTCTCTCTCTCTCTCTGGGAATTGCCCTACAGCAGTGGTTCCCTACAGAGTTTGGTCCTTGGGACCAGCAACATCAGCTTCATCTGTAAGCTTCTTAGAAATGCAAATTCTCAGGCCTGGCCATGTGGCTCAGTTGTTTAGTTAGAATGTCATCCCATAAACAGAAAGTTTGCAGGTTTGATTTCTGGTCAGGGCACATGCCTAGGCTGTGGGTTTGGTCATCCGAGAGAGGCAACTGATGGATGTTTCTCTCTCTCTCTCTGTCCCCTCCCTACCCCACTCTCTCAAATCAATAAGTATGTCCTCAGTGGAGGGTACAAAGAAAAAGAAATGCAAACTTTCAGGCTCTGCCCCGTACCTACTGCATCAGAAACTCAGGGGTGGGGCAGCCATCCTTGTTGTAAAAAATCACCATTATTTTTAATTGTTGTAAAATACATGTGCCATAAAATGTACCATCTTAAGCACTTCTCAGTGTACAGTTCGGTGGTGTTAAGTGCCACCATCACCAGCATCCATCCACAGAACTGTTTTCATCTTGCAAAATTGAAACTCTGTCCCCATTAAACCATAACTTCCTCTTCACCCCCCACCTTAGCACCTACCATTCTACTTTCTGTCTCTATGAGTTTGATGACTCTAGGTACCTCCAGCAAGAGGAGTCATTCAGTAATTTTCCTTTTGCAATTGATTGATTTCAGTGGGAGGTTCACCCACATTATAGCATGAGTCAGAATTGCCTTCTTTTAAAAAAAGTTTATTGTTGTTCACTTACAGTTGTTTCCATTTTCCCTTCCCCACTCCCCTCCAACCCCAGCCATTCCTACTTCCCACCCTTGATCCTACCCGTCTTTGGTTTTGTCCATGTGTTCTGTATAGTTGTTCCTGAAAAACCCTTCTTTCCTTCTCCCCCATTATCCCCTCCTATCTCCCCTCTGGTTACTGTCAGTTTGCTCTTAATTTCCTTTGTTTTTGAAAATGGGTTTATTGATTTGAGAGAGAGAGAGAGAGAGAGAGAGAGAGGGAGAGAGAGAGAAACATTGATGTAGAAGAGAAACATCAATTGGTTGCCTTTCATTTGTGCCTTGACTGGAAACCAGACCCGAAACCCAGGCATATGCCCTGACTGAGAATTGAACCCACAACCTTTGGTTTACTGGAAGACACTCCAACCAATTTAGCCACACTGGCCAGGGCAGAGTTTCCTTCCTTTTTTTTTTTTAAGTCTGAATAATACTTCATTGTACGAGTAGGTCCCAATGTTGATCTCTTCATTTATCAAGAGACACTTGGGTTAATTCTCCCTTTGGGGACTGTGAATGGAGATCCCATGCATGTGGGTGTTCTAGAGGCACCTGCATCTTACAAGCACTCCAGGTGACTCCATGTTTACCTAAGTTTGCAAACATGCCTCAGGTGAAGGGAGCCCAAGTGTATTCTCCCTCCCAGTCCCTGTCACTCCATCCTGTGTTGTCTTTGTTTTTATGCCGCTATTTTCTCCTCATGCTCTATCTAAGTGATTTATGTATCTGGAGTTTGACTGGTGGCCTGTATCCTCGTGCAAAAACACCAGTGCCACCCTGGCCAGGTGGCTCAGTTGGTTGGAGTGTCATCCCATACACCAGAAGTTTGCGGTTTTGATGCCCAGTCAGGGCACATGCCTAAGTCGTGGGTTCAATCCCTGGTTGGGACGCATACAGGAGGCAACGGATTGATGTTTCTCTCTCTCTTCCTTCTTTGGTCTCTCTCTAAATTCGATGAACACACCCTCAGTTGAGGATTAAAAGAATGAAGACTACAAATGCTACAAGAACAAGGGTATCTGTTTGGAACTTCCTTAGGAATGGTCCTCATCCAATCACTGATTGATGCTGGGGGCCCCCTAGAAGCATTCTGAGACCACTTTGAAGGGCCATCTCTGATCTGGAGTTTCCCACGTGCTTGGCTGGGTTCAGACTAAGTATCACAGTCCAGCCTCCTCTGCCCAGTCTGTGTCCCTCATCCATGACAGGTGCTGTTTCTGAGGCCACTCCCTGGTCATCCTCCCTGCACACAAACATCCACCTCAAAGTCTCTTACCTGAAGAACATGACCTAAGACAAATCCTGCCCTAGGACATTGAGATAACTCTCAATAAATAAACTCTATAGGAAGCGATCAAACCCCTGTCCCCCAAGATGAACAGTATCTGAGTGAGGTTTGGAAGAGACAGAAAGGTAGAGAATAGGGTAGTTACCTGTTACCACTAGATCCAGAGGGTCACTGGGCTCTGACCAGAGCTCTCCCTTTTTGTAGAAGCACCTGTATTGCCCTGCAGTGTGTGAGGTCATGGGCCGGATGGAGAACTTGACTTTGTTTGTAATTCCAGGGGGGTTTGGTCTCTCCAAGGTGGAAAGACGTCCGTCAAAATGCAGTTGGTACTCAATGGCCCTGTAAGTCCCCTCGCACCAGATGATCACCGCCATTCCATTTGGAATTATGGAACCAGGCTTGGCCCAGATGATGGGTTTCGAGAGGGTCTCTGGAAGGGGATTGGAGGTTGGGGTTCTAGATGGAGCCCCTCCCACCCTCATTTCTACCAACCCTATAGTCTCAAGCTCTCCCAGCCAGCCAGAGCCCCTGCCTCCTCTGACACTTGTTCTCGGGTGAGTGCATTTTTTCTGTCCCACCTGAAACTCATTTCTGGGTCGGCGCATACATTTTGAAATGGGGACAGCACACCCAGTCTGAACCCAGAAGAGGATTCGGGGGCTTTTGGAGGAAAAACTCACCTTTCTGGGCACTGATCCACTGGCACAGACACAGCCCTGGAAGACAGAAATAATGAGACACGTTGCCGAGCCAGGTGTGCTGGATCCCAGCTCCCTTCCACGTGGGAACTCACCGAGCAGGGCAGCGAGTGTGGAAAGCATAGCAGAGTCTGCCAGAGAATGTGGGGCAGTAGGGTGGGGACTGAGCTTGGCAGCCCACGCAGCACAGGATGTGGTGTGCAAAGCCCAGCATGAGTCGCCGTGGGACTTCTGTTGTGACTGTGTTATGAGAAGGTTTGCAGCCCTTCCTCCAGCTCTGACCAGGCAGCGTGAGGAGGGGCAGTGTGCTCAGGGCCCGTCTGATCCTCTCTGAGGCCAAACCAGGGCCTCTGACAATCATCTGCCCTGCCTGAACCTCAATGTCTAAAGTTTGAAATGTGGACATTATGCCCAGGGAAGGCATAGGGCAGTGTTCCAGCAAAAACCTTAGAATCATGAAAAAAGAAAAAGTGTGTTTAACCTTGGCTCCCTGTGTACAACATGTATGTGCTTGGGTAAGTCAATTGGTTTCATCAGAACAGAGTAACAACTCCATCTTCTAAAAAGATTTGTGACAATAATAAAAAATTTTAAAAAGTAAATACAATGGAAAAAGTGAGAAAATAATGATAAGATAAAGATTTGTTACAGTGTTTCAATAAAATGCAACTCTAAGCAAAAAAAGTTCTGTTTCTTGCATAAATACATTGCGTTAGTCTGTTATACAGGAGAAATTAAATATTAAAATATAATAAAATTAAAAATTAGTATTAAAATGTTACGTTCATATTGAAATTTTTTGACTTGAGTGTATCTATTATTAGTAGTGTTTTTTGTTGAATTTATTGGGGTGCAGGTTTCTTTTTTCTTTTTAAAATTTAATTATTATTCAAGTATAGTTTTCTATCTTTTACTCCCATTCCAGCCCACCCCACCCTGTGCTCCCCACCTCCCTCCCATTTCCACCTCCTTAGCAGTTGTCCATGTGTCCTTTATACTAGTTCCTGTAAATCCTTCCCCTTTCCCCCCTGAAATTCCCTCCTCTCTCCCCTCTGGTCGCTGTCCCCCTGTTCTTTATTTCAGTGTCTTTGTTTTTATTTTGCTTGCTTTTTTGTTTTGTTGTTTATCTTCCTGTTAAAGGTGAGATCATATGGTATTTGTCTTTCAACACCTGGCTTATTTCACTCAGCATAACGCTTTCCAGTTCCATCCATGCTGTTGCAAAGGGTAGGATCTCCTTTCTTTCTGCTGCATAGAATTCCATTGTGTATATGTACCATAGTTTTTTGATCCATTCATTTACTGATGGACACCCAGGTTGCTTCCAGCTCTTGGCTATTGTAAATTGTGCTGCTATGAACATTGGGGTGCATAGGTTCTTTTGAATTGGTGTTTTAGGGTTCTTAGGATATAATCCCAGCAGTGGAATTGCTGGGTCAAAAGGCAGGTCCATTTTTAGTTTTCTGAGAAAATTCCATACTGTTTTTCATAGTGATTGTACCAGTCTGCAATCCCACCAACAGTGAACTAGGGTCCCCCTTTCCCCACACCCTTTCCAACATTTGTTGTTTATTGCTTTGCTTATGATAGCCATTCTCACCGGTGTAAAGTGGTATCTCATTGTGGTTTTAATTTGCATCTCTCTGATAGCTAGCAACATTGAGCATCTTTCCACATGTCTCTGGATCCTCTGTATGTCCTCCTTGGAGAAGTGTCTGTTCAAGTCCTTTGCCCATTTTTTAATTGGGTTAGTTGTCTTCTCAGAGTGAAGTCGTGTGAGTTCTTTGCATATTTTGTAGATTAAACCTTTGTCTGAGGTATCATTGGCAAATATGTTTTCCCATACAGTTGGTTGTCTTTTTATTTTAATGCTGTTTTCTTTAGCAGCGCAGAAGCTTTTTATTTTGATGAGATCCCATTTGTTTATTCTTTCCTTTATATCCCTTGCTTTAGGGGACATATCAGTAAAAATGTTGCTGCATGAAATATCTGAGAGTTTTTTGCCAATGTTCTCCTCTAGGACTTTAATGGTGTCACGGCTTATATTTCAGTCTTTTATACACCTTGAATTTAGGGGTGCAGGTTTCAAGTGTACAACTCAATAAACCATTGTCTGCACACTGCATCATGAGCCCATCACCCCAAGCAAAGTCTGTTTCTGTTCCCATTTACCCGCCCCTCCACTTCCACCTACTCACTTCCTCCTATGCCTTCATCCTCTTTCCCTCTGACTATCACCACACTGTTGGCTGTGTCTATGTGTTTATATATACATATATACATATATATTTTTCTTAATTTCTTAGCCTTCTTTTTAACCAGTCTCCCAACTCCCCTCTCCCTTGATGGTTGTCTGTCTGTCCCATATGTCCATGCCTCTGTTACTGTTTTGTTCATCAGTTTATTTTGTTCATTAGATGCCGTATATAAGTGAGATCATATGGTATTTGCCTTTTCCTAACTGGCTCATTTCACCGAGAAAATTAATCTCTAGATCCATCCACTGAGTCGTATGGGTCAGGGCTGTTCTCTAACATTTTGAGGGAAGATGTCATTCTCATGTGTGTATAACATCGTAGTTAGAAGCTACCATGGAGCCCTGGTTGGTGTGGCTTAGTGGATTGAACGCTGGCTTGTGAAATAGAGGAGTGCTGGTTCGATTCCCATTCAGGGCACATGTCTGGTTTGCAAGCCATGTCCCCAGTAGGGGTGTATGTGAAGTAACCACACATTGATTTTTCTTTCCTTCTCTTTCTCCCTCCTGTCCTGCCTCTCTAAAAATACATTTAAAATAAAAAAAGAAGCTATCCTGGAAAAGAAATGCTAAAGTGGGATGTCCATTCTTTATTTATTTTATTTTAATTGTTGTTCAAGTACAGTTTTCTGTCTTTTACCCCCATCCCAGCCCATGCCCCCAGCCATCCCCACCTCCCTCCCATTTCCACCCCCCCCTTGTTATTGTCCATGTGTCCTTTATACTTGTCTCTGCAATGATGTCCACTCTTGATTTAAATATAGCTTGGATGTCAATCAACCCCCTCAGCACATTCTGGCCTGAAGTCAGAAGCTCTGCTCTCCCTGGGTCCAGGGTCCCTGTCTGATTGCTACTGTCTTATCTTTCCATAGTGGGGCCTCCAAAACAGGACTCACTAAGAATAAAGCTGAGTGCTTCAAGCCAACTTTCCATGATTTGGAAACCTTAGCCTTGATGAGTACACAGGAAGTGCTTATGAAGGAAGTAGTGAGTGAGAACCCAGGGCCACCCACCAGTTTCCATGTTGACCACAGGCTGTGTGTGTGAGGAAGCTGGTTATGTATGTGCTAAATTTTCAATCACACTCAGCCTGTGCAAACATTTATATACCAATGCATGGGGGGGTGGGGAGGCAGGGGCAGCTCCTTTGAGGGAGATGATGGGGCAAGTTCACCTGTAGATGAGAAAGATGTCTCCAGACCCATAGCACATTTTGTCTTTCTCCCCCCCCAACAAATATCTTAATGCTCATCTTAAAATTTTGTTACTGATTTTGAGAGAGAGAGAGAGAGAGGAAGGGGGAGAAAAAACATCATTTGTTGTCCCACTGATTGATGCATTCATTGGTTGATTCCTGTATGTGCTCTGACCGAGAATTGAACCTACAACCTTGGTGTATTGGTCTGACGTCCTAACCAACTGAGATACCTGGCCAGCAGAACTTCTCATCTTTTGATTTTTAATTAATTAATTTTTAATTTTTATTTTAAAATCCTCACCTGAGGTTATGCCTATTGATCTGAGAGAGAGAGAGAGAGAGAGAGAGAAACATTGATCTGTTGCTTCCCATATGCACACTGACCTGGAGTTGAAACTACAGGCTAGGTATGTGCCCTGTCAGGATTGAACCCACAAACTTTTTTTTTATGGTGTACGGGGCAATACTTCAACTGAACCCCCAGCCTTGGCCAATTTTTCATCTTTTTATTTTTCTATTTTTATTTTTTGTTTAATTATAGTTGTCTCCATTTCCCTCTCCTGTTACTCTCTTTCACCCAACCCACCACCCCAACCTCCCACATTCATTCTACCCCCTGCCAAATTTCTCATCTTTTTAAACCTAAACTTCAACTGTAGCATGAAGGGAAGGTTACCAGGGAATAAATGTCTGGGTCAGAAGCAAAGAAATAGACACCCTGGAATAATAAAAAGGCTCCTATCTTGTAGGAGCCTTATAGTTTACATTTCAAATTTAGGTCTCTGATCTAATTTGAGTCCATTTTTGTGAAGGGTGTAAGGTCTGTGTGTAGATTATTATTATTATTATTATTTTGCAGGTGGATATCCAGCTGTTCTGGAACCATTTGTTGAAGAGACTATCTTTGCTTCATTGCATTGTCTTTGCTTCTTTGTCAAAGACTGGTTGACTATATCATGTGGGTCTACTGGTGGGCTTCCTATTCTATTCGATTCATCTACTTGTCTATTCTTTTGCCAACATCACACTGTCTTTTAAAAAAAGATTTTATTTATTTATTTTGAGAAAGAGAGATAGAGAGGGAGGGAGAAAAGAGGGAAAGAAACATCAATGTGTGGTTGCTTCTCCCACACCCCCTGTGGGAATGTGGCCTTTAACGCAGGCATGTGCCCTGACTGGGAATTGAACTGGTGACTCTTTGGTTCTCAGGTTGGTGTCCAATCCACTGAGCCACAACAGCCATGGCCACACTGTCTTTTTATTTATTGATTTATTTATTTTGTAATTTTAAAAATATATTTTATTGATTATGCCATTACAGTTGTTCTATTTTCCCCCTTCATTTCCCTCCACTCTGCACACCCCCCCCACCATCCCCCCCGCCCCGGTTTAGTTTATGTCCACATGTCTAAAGTTCTTTAGATTCTATATTTCCCCTACTATTCTTGCCCTCTCCCCTGGCTATTTTCTACCTACTATCTATGCTACTTACTCTCTGTACCTTCTACCCCCTTCTCCTCCTCCCACTCCCCTGTTGCTAAACC
>NW_028086913.1:0-1643 GCF_014824575.4 Sturnira hondurensis
CATTAAAGCCCTAGAGGAGAACATTGGCAAGAAAATCTGATATTCCACGCAGCAATATTTTTACTGATACCTCCCCTAGAGCAAGGGATATAAAGGAAAGAATAAACAAATGGGATCTCATCAAAATTAAAAGCCTCTCCATGGCTAAGGAAAACAATATCAAGATACAAAGAGAAGCAACTGTTTGGGAAAACATATTTGCCGATGATATCTCAGAGAAAGGTTTAATCTCCAAAATATACAAAGAACTCACTCGACTCCACTCAAACAAGACAAGCAACCCAATTAAAAAATGGGCAGAGGACTTGAACAGACATTTCTCCAAGGATGACATACAGAGGATTTAGAGACACATGAAAACATGCTCGATATCGCTAGCTCTCAGAGAGATGCAAATTAAAACCACAATGAGATACCACTCAACACCAGTCAGAATGGCTATCATAAACAAAGAAACAAACAACAAGTGCTGGAGAGGCTGTGGGGAAAAGGAGACCCTAGTTCACTGTTGGTGGGATTGCAGACTGGTACAACCACTATGGAAAACAGTATGGAATTTTCTAAGAAAACTAAAAATGGACGTGCCTTTTGACCCAGCAATTCTACTCTTAGGAGTATATCCTAAGAATCCTGAAAGAGCAATCCAAAAGAACCTGTGCACCCCAATGTTCATAGCAGTACAATTCACGATAGCCAAGAGTTGGAAGCAACCTCGATGCCCATCGGTCAATGAGTGGATCAAAAAACTATGGTACATTTACACAATGGAATTCTATGCTGCAGAAAGGAAGAAGGAACTACTACCCTTTGCAACATCATGGATGGAACTGGAAAGCATTATGCTGAGTGAAATAAGCGAGGCAGTGAAAGACAAGTACCATATGATGTCACCGTTAACAGGGATCTAAACAAAACAAACAAGCAAGCAAAATATGACCAAAGATACTGAAATAGGGAACAGGCTGACAGGGTCCAGAGGGGAGAGGGGAGAGAATCATAGGGGAAAAGGGGATGGACTCACATGAACAAGTATAAAGGCCACATGGACAATAACTAAGGGTGGGGGGTGGAAATGGGAGTGAGGTGGGGAGCATGGGGCGGGGGGCGGGCAGGGTTGGGAATATAAGACAGAAAGCTGTACTTGAACAAGAATTAAATAAAAAATTATTTAAACAATATATATTTCACAGACATAATGGAAACACTTCAAAAATTTTTATAGATGACAGTAAAAGACAGAAAACAGTACTTTAACAATTATTATATTAAAAATAACAATACCAATAACTTTAAATAGAACCATAAACAACCTTGAATAGCAGCTGCAATTTTCACAAAGAAGAAAAGAGTAGGAAGGGTCACAATACCTGATACCAAATTGTATTACAAGGCCACTGTAATCAAAACAGTCTGGTACTAGCATAAAAACAGTCACATAAACCGATGGAACAGAACAGAGAGTCCAGAAATAAACTCAAGTCTCTATCATCAATCACTATTCGACAAAGAAGGCAGCAACATAAAATGTAGAAAAATAGCCTCTTCAACAAATGGTGTTGGAAGAACTGGACAGCTACATGCAAAAAAATGGAACTCGAGCACCAACTTACACCATACACAAAAATAAATTCAAGGTGAATAAA
>NW_028086914.1:0-655 GCF_014824575.4 Sturnira hondurensis
GGGAGAGAACAAAGCATGGAAAAGCAATGGGAGTGGATAAAAAGTAAAGAGATGCATACTTCTTTCACTTTGGCGGGGACAGGATACTTAATAGTGAACATACAACACATAGAGGTCCTATACGGTGAACAAGATAGCACTGAGGGGTGCTGTGGTCTGCTGCTCTGGTGCAGAGGTCATGCCCTGAGGGGCCTGGAAATTAAGATTTCTGTGGCATTTCAAAGCTATTTATCCCAGCTGCAAAACAAAAACAAGAACAAAAAATACAACAACAAAAATCCAATTAACCAACTTTCTTTTTTTAATTTATTTATTTATTTTTAATTTTAAACATCAATGTATGGTTGCCTTTCGTGCGTCCCCTGCTGGGAGTTGGCCTGCAGGGAACAGGCCTGCAACCCAGGCATGTGCCCTGACTGGGAATCGAACCTCGATCCTCTGGTTCACAGGTCCTCGCTCCATCCACTGAGCTACATCAGCCAGGGCCAATTAACCAACTTTCTTAAGGTAAAAATTGACCTTTATCAGAAAAGCTAGAGACCGAGGATGGACTACCTGTAGCACTTGCTTTCAGTTGGGGATTTTAATGTTCAGACCACCCTGTGTAGTTACTTCCCTCTCTGAGTTTGAGTGGCCCACCATGCAGGTCTCCCCC
>NW_028086915.1:0-1040 GCF_014824575.4 Sturnira hondurensis
GCATTCTTCAGAAACCAGGCGTAGGAGTCAAGACAGAACCTGAAACGTTAAAACAGAGGAGAGAGCCACCACTACTTTTTGTTGCTGTTGGAAGACAAGCGGAAATTTAAAAAGTCACACTGGACAATTCTTCGCAGCAAAGACCCCCCCTCCATCTTTACAGGGTGTGGGAGGGGAGGTGCAGAATGAGCAGGAAAAAGCGTACACCTCAGAGTCACAGAGGCTTCTTTTTCGTCCTCGCATCACTGCTCACGAGGGTGCGTGACTTTGGGCAGATTGCCTGATTCTCTGGGCCTCAGCTTCTTCATCTCTAAAGGAAAGGCTGTAACAGGACCTACACTTTGGAGGATTAAATGAGAGAACTTTTGCAAAATTCCTGAACAGAGCCAGGCTTGTGATAGGTGCTCAGTAAATGATCATGTCCATTTACTTTTGTGTGTGTGAGATGGAGAGAGCGTACAGGGCATGACGGTTAAAGATGCAGCAAAATATTCTGCAAAATAACATCCTGCCCTTGGCTGGTGCCCGCACAACCACTTCAAAGGGCCACGGGAAGACGGCACCAATTATATCGACAGGAGGAAGGGCTTGCAGGGCCGGCCACGTGGTCCGCTCACTGTGGACTCGGAATCCACTTCCCTCTCAATCCCTCACCTGAAATGGGAGGAGGGTGAGCCCAACCTTCCCCAGTTTCTCTTCCCTCTGCATCATGCTGTGATTCTAGCTCACTCTGGGGAGCACTAACCACTCAAGCAAGTCAGCTGTACAGATTCCCCAGGTCTACCACCCTCAGTTTAACACTGAGGCTCAGAGGTAAGTGGGTTTGCCCAAGGACACATTGCTTTCCAGGGGGTGAGCTGGATTTTAACCCAGGGAGCCGCTCCACGCCGGAGCGCACTCCTGTTCTGTAACTGGGCAGGAAGGACTCAAGTGGGTCAGGACCCAGCTAGGGAAAAACAGAACCCAAGTGGTTCTAGAGAGGGAATTGAACACTGGGAATTAGTTATAAAGGGGTTAGAAGGATGCTAAAAAGGTTAGAA
>NW_028086916.1:0-747 GCF_014824575.4 Sturnira hondurensis
ACATACATAAAGGATACATGGACAACAACTGAGAAGGGTGGAAATGGGAGGGGGCGAGCACGGGGGTGGGATGGGATGGGAGTAATAGAAAACTGTACTTGAAAAATAATTAAATAAAAAAATTGGAAAAAAAAACAAAAAAGAAAAGAAGATCAAAACTATGTACAATAAAAAAGCAATAAATACCTCCCTGTCAACAGTTGAATCTAAAAAACAAACTAAGCAAACAAGAAGAGACAGAATCATGGATATGGAAAGCATTTTGGTGATTGCCAGTTGGAAGGAGTGTTTGGGGAAATGTGTGAAGAGGTGCGGGGATTAAGAAGTACAAATTGGTAGTCACGGAACAGCCATGGGGATGTACAGTATAGGAGATGGAGTACTCAAAGGACTTATACATGTGACCCATAGACATAAATGAAGGGGTGGGATTGGCTGAGGGAGTGGGTGGTGCTGGGTGGAGGGGGGGAAGGAGGGGACTGGAACAACTGTAACAGCATAATCATTAATATGTAATTTAAAAGGAAAAATTTCTTATTCTCATGGTATTCACTTTTTAATAGGGAAGACACTCAAGAAACAAATAGTATGTAATGTTTCAAAATGTCTTGGGTGCTGTGAAGAAAAAATAAAGCAAGTTAAGAGATTAGAGGATAAGCCCTGAGAGAGTGTTATTTTAGCTAAGGTAGGGGCAGTGTGTAAGAGCTGCCAGACTGCCCTAATAACCTAAGGCGCCAAGGAAGGTTA
>NW_028086917.1:0-739 GCF_014824575.4 Sturnira hondurensis
TAAAAGAATACCTCAGAGTGAAGGGATATTCTGCATGGAAATAAACAATGGCCATTTTACAAAGGTGGTCAAGAAAGAAACCTATAATAGAATAACCTTTAAGCACCAACCTTAATAGAGTAAGAGAACATTCCATATAGAGAAGAGTAAGTATAAATTCCCTGAGGCAGGAACATGTTTGGCACTGTCAGATAAAAAGTAGGAAAAAAATCAGTGTCAATGAAGTAGGGTAAAAGACTGGGGAAGTAATATCAAGACTAGCATGGGAAACAGAGAAGCCAAAGAACTTGGATGTATTATCCATAGACATGATGAGGGAATGATGGTGGGAGGGGGTGTACAGCATGGAGGGAAATAAAGATGACAAAAAATGGGAAAACCATAATGGAATAATGAATAAAATATGTTTTAAAAATATTTTTAAAGGATCATATATATCACAAAAGTAGACATAGAATATCAGCATTAACAATTTCAAAGCATTTTCTGAAGCAAAATGTACAACATTATTGGTTTCTATTTCAAGACATAGGTATCCTCCTGGGGAACATACATGCATTTTGTTCATGGTCTTCTTTGTGATTGTAGTTTATGTGTATTTGCATTGATGTGGTAGAAAAACATGCATGTGGGATGAGTGAATAAAGACAAGTGAACCCCAAGACATCTTAGCCTTTCCTGTTCAGAAATATTTCTGGGCATAATGTGTCTCATTTTTAGGACAGGAGACTTTGGAATG
>NW_028086918.1:0-537 GCF_014824575.4 Sturnira hondurensis
CAAGGTGTGTGACAGGCTCTCGGGAAATCCAGAGCAGCCAATCCCCGCGGGGCGGGGCGGGTCTTCCGCTGGCCAGTCCAGAAGCCCTGGGGCCCCACCTCCTGCCCCGCCCTTCCAGCTTCTTCTGGCCGCTCATTGGCGAGGAGGCTGGGATCGCAGCACTGATTGGACCGCATCTCCCACGTGGCTATCCAGGTATGAATCTCGCCCCCCCCACCCCTGCCAGCGTCTTCTCTTTCCGAGGGCGGAAAGCCCAGGAGCCCAGAGAGGACGCAGGTCCGAGGTAGACAGCGCAGCAGGGGCCCCGGGAACTGACCGGTAAGCGGGGAGCCTTGCCACGTGGAGCCCTTAGCCCAAGACCTTCAAAGTCCAGCCTGAGAGACCCCGATGCCCTCATCCTGAGGGGCCCCGAGTCCGCCAACCCGGAGGACCCCACATCTCCTGACCCCCACGCTTAGCCTGAAGACCCCAGTTCCCCTCAACTCGGGGCACCCTACGTGCAGCTCGCCCGGAAAGACCGAGTCTCCCCAAACTCAG
>NW_028086919.1:0-863 GCF_014824575.4 Sturnira hondurensis
AATTTGTTTTTCTTTTAGGTGTGATTGTTAATAATTGTGAGTTTGCTGTTATTTTACTGTACATGTTTTTTATCTTCTTTTTCTTAGATAAATACCATTAACATTTCATAAAATAAGGGCTTGGTGGTGATGAACTTCTTTAACTTGACCTTATCTGGGAAGCACTTTATCTGCTCTTCCAGTCTCAATGAAAGCTTTGCTGGATAGAGCAATCTTGGATGTAGGTCCTTGCCTTTCATGACTTGGAATTCTTCTTTCCAGCCACTTCTTGCCTGTAAGGTTTCTTTTGAGAAATCAGCTGATTGCCTCAGGGGAACTCCTTTGTAGGTAACTATCTCCTTATCTCTTGCTGCTTCCAGAATTCTCTCCTTCATTTTAATCTTGGCTAATGTAATTATGATGTGCCTTGGTGTGTTCCTCCTTGCGCCCACCTTCTTGGGATGCTCTGAGCTTCCTGGATTTCCTGAAAGTCTATTTCCTTTGCCAGATTGGGAAGTTCTCCTTTATTATTTTTTCAGATAAGTGTTCCACTTGTTGCTCTTTCTATTCTCATTCTGGTACCCCTGTAGTTCAGATGTTGGAATGTTTAAGGATGTCCTGGAAGTTCCTAAGCCTCTCCTCATTTTTGAATTCTTGTTTCTTTATTCTTTTCTATTTGGTTGTTTCTTTCTTCCTTCTGGTCCACTCCATTGATTTGAGTCCCAGTTTCCTTCCCACCACTATTGGTTCCCTGTGCATTTTCCTTTAGTTCATTTAGCATACCCTTCATTTTTTCATCTCATTTGTGACCAAATTCAACCAACTCTGTGAGCATCCTGATCACCAGTGTTTTGAATTGTGCATCTGATAGGTTGGCTATCTCT
>NW_028086920.1:0-869 GCF_014824575.4 Sturnira hondurensis
CTTAGATAAGTCCCTTTAACATTTCATATAATAAGGGCTTGGTGATGATGGGTTTTTAATTTGATATTCTGAAGTAAATAAAAAGCTATACATTTTTTAAAGTTTTTTCATTGTAATTCCATTGAATACAAGTAGATATAAATATAACATGGAACCCTTTTGAGTCCTCTATGATTTTTGAAGTTACAAAAGCTTTGTGTTACTGAAACATTTGAGGACAGTTGCTGTAGTATATCCTACTAAAGTGAAAGAATTAATGGAAGTTTTTAGTTTATCACTTAATCTCACATCAAGCCACATTTAATTTAATTGGCTCAAATGTATACATGCTGTGACAAATTTCCTTAACAGTTGCGATTCTTTGTCCCTTCTTATATTCATGTTGATATAAGTTATCTCGACAGATAACTTCAGTCCCTCCCACTGTGGACAGGGTTCAATTCTGTGCCACTGGGATGAGACAGATAAGTTGTTTTGGTCAAAGGAATGTTAGCACACATATTACAAGCAGAATCTCAAAAGCACTTGAGTGGATAGGCATGCTCTCTCCTGCCCTTTGCCATCTCTGTGAGAAGGTATAGCATGAGCCAACCCTGCTGCCCAGATGGAAGATGAAAGAAATGTATTTAGATCAGAATCATCCTTAGTGAGCTCAGCCTGGATCTGCTTGTCTGCCCACCCTCCTCTAGTTAGCTGGAGGTACCTAAATGAGCTCTACTAGCAAGACTCCTGAGACCAAGTCCTGCCTCAGTCAGCTGACATAAAGATAACTGTGGGCACTGAGAACGAGTCACACCAAGATGCGCCTCAGAGGTGGCCTGGCTCCTGTGGGTCAGTGAAATGAGCACCAGCCTATAAACCAGAACGTG
>NW_028086921.1:0-1065 GCF_014824575.4 Sturnira hondurensis
TATATCAAGTTGAAATGTAATAAATAAAAAAATTTGAATAATTGTGATGCTCATATTTCCTTCTAAATTACCAAAGTGATAAATTATGCTCAATGCACAATTATTAGAATGGTTTTGATGCAAAACTGTCAATCATTGAACTGAACATACCCTAACTGAAATTTCTAACACAGCACCAGATATACTTTTTGCTTACTCCTCTGCCTATGTAAGCAACCCCTTTCCCTTTCTGAAGTTAGAGCACTCTCTTTTTGAAAGATTTTATTTATTAATTTTTAGACAGAGTGGAATGGAGGGAGAAAGAGAAGGAGAGGAACATCAATGTGTGGCCTATTGTGTGCCAGCACCCCCATTGGGAACCTGGCCCATGATCCAGGCATGTGTCCTGGCTGGGAATCAAACCAGCAACACTTTGGTTCCCAGACCATCACTCAGTTCACTGAGACACACCAGCCAAGCAGGACACTCTTCCAAAGCTTCTTAAAGCTCTGCTCTTGGGCCGATAGTCCTCAGCAAAGCCCATAAATAAAAATCTTTCTAATATTTCCAAAGATTTCACTTCTTTTCATTGCCATTATTTGTATCAGTACCCTGACTTCCTCCTTCCCTCCCTCCCTCCTTTCCTTCATTCCTCCCTCCCTTCCTCCTTTCCTTCCTTCCTAACATCCACCTCTCTGGACTTCAGAAAGGTCCTTTCTAGACCTCTTTGTCTTCTGGACTTTATTCTCCCTTGCCTGCACCCTCAGAGACACTTCATCTTCTTGTGAGGAGTGGGGAAATCTTTTTTCTTTAGTTCATTTGAGAATGAGGTCAAAACAGAGAAAGGCAGTTTTAAGAGAGACAGAAACTGAGTTTTGGAGGCTTCGATCCCTTGGACTCTGAGAGATTTCCTCCTTGGGATGGCAGGATGATGCTGTAGCAGCTCTTTCTATACACCGTATTTTGCTGTGTATAATGTACTCTCGTGTATAATGTTCACCCACATTTTTGTGAGGATTATACCTGGGGTTATTATGCCCATTATTATACCTATGGTATGTAATCATTATATCCATGTATAATGCA
>NW_028086922.1:0-877 GCF_014824575.4 Sturnira hondurensis
GTCTGTTACATTAAAAGTATACCCTCCGTGAGTTTATCTAAATCTCTCTGAGCGTTAAGAAATAACCTAATCTTCAGTTAATTCACATAGCATTTCATTAATCACGAATCCTACAGACAAGAGACCACTGAGGTGACTTACAGGTTAGCAGCAGCCGACGCCTGTGTTAAGAGCATCCCAGACTGCTAGTCCTCTCCTGACCTCTGGGCGTGTGGGAAGGACCTTTTGTTTGAAAAGATAAACGGCACAGTGACTCTGTAAAAATCAAAGTAAAGCCCTGAGATCCCTGAGCTCCCTGAGCTCTGCCACCGCCTCTCAGAAAGAGCTTATCAGAAGTTGTGCTTTGCTGCTCTTACTGTGATCTGTGGCGTAAAGTTTGATCCTGTATTGTTAACACAGATTCCCGTCACCTCGGGCTAAGGGACACCAACAAAATATGGGAGGGTTTTATTCAGGGGCTACTAAACCGATGCTCAGAGGAAACACTCTCATGCCTTCTCTTCTGTTCCTTGTCTCATTTTCACTCATCCTCTCCTCTTCGCATGTTCTTTTCCTCTAGTAACATTGTGCTTTTTATTCCTAAAGCAACTCTGCAAAGTGGCCAGTGGCTTTGTGAGGGGAGGGTGTCACTGGCAGTGTTGCCCATGACCTGTTGGTCACAGCCAGATACAGCAGGACTATTTGACATAGTGTCTTATGTTAAGTCAGTGTTAACCTCAGTAAAACTACAGGGTGGGTCAAAAGTAGGTTTACAGCTGTTCATATGGAAAATAATACAGCAAGTCATAAATAATACAAGAATAAGCTCTATTTTGTGTACTCACGACTATAAACCTACTTTTGCCTTAGCCTGTAGTATATTTTACTAGGAAAGTCA
>NW_028086923.1:0-883 GCF_014824575.4 Sturnira hondurensis
TATTGTGATCCCTCCTACTTTGTTCTTCTTTCTCAACATTGTAGCTGTTATTCGGGGTCTTTTATGGTTCCATATAAATTTTTGAAGTGTTTGTTCTATGTCTGTGAAATATGCCATCGGCACTTTAATAGGTATTGCATTGAATCTGTAAATTGCTTGGGGTGGTATGGACATTTTGATGATGTTAATTCTTCCAATCCATGAACACGGTATATGTTTTCATTTATTTGTGTCTTCCTTGAATTCTTTCTTCAGTGTTGTGTAGTTTTCTGCATACAGGTCTTTAACCTCCTTGGTTAGGGTTATTCCCAGATATTTTATTTTTGTTTTTGCTTATTCAAATGGGATTTGTTTCTTGATTTCTGCTTCTGCTAATTCATTAGCAGAAGCAGAAATACAAAAATGCCTTTGTATTTTGGATACTGACTTTGTATCCTGCTGTTTTGTCAAATTAATTTATTAGTTCAAGCAGTTTTTGGTAGAGGCAATAGGATTTTCCATGTAAACTATCATGTCATCTGCAAACAATGCCAGTTTTGTTTCCTCCTATCCAATTTGGATCCCTTTTATTTCCTTTTCTTGTCTGATCACTGTGGCTAGAACTTCTAATACTATATTGAATAGAAGTGGTAAAAGCGGGCAACCTTGTCTTGTTCCTGATCTTAGTGGAAAAGCTTTTAGTTTTTGCCCATTGAGTATGATGTTGGCTGTAGGTCTTTCATATATGGCCTTTATTTTTCTGAGTACCTTTATCATAAATGGGTGTTGTACCTTGTCAAAAGCTTTTTCCGTGTCTATTGATATGATCATGTGGTTTTTGTCTTTGCTTTGGTTTATGTGATGTATTACATTTACTGATTTACGAATATTGAACCATCCTTGC
>NW_028086924.1:0-764 GCF_014824575.4 Sturnira hondurensis
TAAAAGTGAAAGGATGGAAACAAATTTTCCAAGCAAATGGACAAGAAAAAAAGCCGGGGTAGCAATTCTCACATCAGACAAAATAGACGTCAAAAACAGGGCCATAAAGAGAGACCCAGAAGGTCACTTCATATTGCTCAAGGGAAGAATCCACCAAAAGACATTAACATCGTAAATATATATGCACCCAACATAGGAGCACCCAAATATATAAAGATAATCCTAGAGGACCTCAAAAATGATATTGACAGCAACACAATTATAGTAGGGGATTTTAACACCCCACTGTCAAAAATGGACAGAACTTCCAAACAAAATATCAACAAAGATATTGCGGCATTAAATGACACTCTAGATGAAATGGACCTAACTGATATATATAGAACCCTTCACCCTAAAGAAGCTAAATACACATTCTTTTCAAATGCACATGGAACATTTTCCAAGATAGATCACATGATAGGACACAAAACGAGACTCAACAAAATTTAGGAAAATAGAAATCATACCAAGCATTCTCTCTGACCACAAGGGACAGAAATTGGAAACTAACCCCACAGGAAAAGACCAAAAACACCCCAAACCATGGAGACTGAATGGTATGCTATTAAACAACGAATGGGTCAAGATAGAAATCAGGGAAGAAATAAAAACGTTTCTGGAAACAAATGAAAATGAACTCACCACAACCCAAAACTTATGGGACATGGCCAAGGCAGTTCTGAGAGGGAAGTTCATAGCAATACAGGCTTACCTAAAGAAAA
>NW_028086925.1:0-1707 GCF_014824575.4 Sturnira hondurensis
TTTCCATACTGTTTTCCATAGTGGTTGCACCAGTCTGCAATCCTACCAACAGTGCACTAGGGTTCCCTTTTCTTTACAACCCCTCCAACACTTGTTATTTGTTGCTTTGTTTATGATGGCCATTCTGACTGGTGTTAAGTGGTATCTCATTGTGGTTTTGATTTGCATCTCTCTGATAGCTAGTGATATCGACCATCTTTTCATGTGTCTCTGTATCCTCTGTATGCCCTCCTTGGCGAAGTGTCTGTACAAGTCCTTTGCCCATTTTTCAATTGGGTTGCTTGTCTTCTTTGAGTGGAGTTGTGTGAGTTCTTTGTATATTTTGGAGATTAAACCTTTTCCTGAGGTGTCATTAGCAAATATGTTTTCCCAAACAGTTGCTTCTCTTTGTATCTTGATACTGTTTTCCTTGGCCATGCAGAAGCTTTTAATTTTGATGAGATCCCATTTGTTTATTCTTTCCTTTATGTCCCTTGCTCTAGGGGACGTATCAGTAAAAATATTGCTGCATGGAATATCTGAGATTTTCCTGCCAATGCTCTCCTCTAGGGCTTTAATGGTTTCCCTGCTTATATTTAAATCTTGATCACCATTTTGATTCCCAGTCAGGGCACATGCTTGGATTGATGGCCAGGTCCCCAAATACTGGGCATGAGAAAGAAAACCAAATATTGATGATTCTCTCCCTCTCTAAAAATAAATTTAAAAAATCTTTTTAAAAACCTGAAAAACACAATAAATAGACAAATAAGAAAACAAACTAAAACTTGTAGACACAGACAACACTCTGGTGGTTATCAGAGGAAGGGGGTCAGGGAGTAGTAAAGGGAAAAATGATAGAATATTTGATAACAGAAGAAGATTTGACTTTGGGTCATGAACACAATGCAATATACAGATCAGTACCATAGAATTGTACACTAAAAACCTATACGATCTTATTAACTAATGTTACCCAATTAATTTAATAAAAATAGAACATAGTGTCATCCTACAAAATAAAAAAAAAACTTTCTGAAGTAAGGAATTGTATTATATGCTGAAGGACTTGTGTGTTTTTTTCCTTACCTAGGCTCAAACTAAAATTCAGGTTTCTATAATGACTCTGTTATGTCAGGCTAATGCTGTTTGTCTTGGAGGTAAAAGAACACTCTAAGCATTCTGTTTTGTTGTATTTCTTAGCAATAATAAAGTATTTCCTCTTGCCATATGCTAACTGTTCAGATGTAATCTGCTACATTTTAAGGACCAGTTAATACATTATCAGAATATAATTTTTTATAAAATGAAAGAAAACAAGTTTTCTTTTCCAGTCCTACCTTACGATAGTTAAACACTTCACATATTTTGGACAAAGACTTAGGAAAATCATTTCCTTGGCAACACATGGTAGGTGTTCTGTCCAAGGAAAGCCCATTTTGTACATTCTTGTGTGTTGCTCCTAACACATTAATGCAGAAGAGAAATGGGTACTGCCACTGCCCTCTCTGTGTTACTTCAATTTACAAAGAACTTTGTAGAGTTTCCTTGCTTAGCTTGGAACTGGAGGTGAAAGAGTCTATATCCAATTAGAAATAAACTTGAAATGATCAGAAAACAGATGTCATTGAACTTACTTAGGATATGAAGCAAAACTTCAATTGCACTTTCCCTTAGTGGCCTCATTCCCAAGATATGATATGCTTTTGGGGATGGAGTATTTTCAGT
>NW_028086926.1:0-649 GCF_014824575.4 Sturnira hondurensis
CCCTCCCCTGCTGTTGGGAACTGCTCTGCCTGGTTTCAAGAATTGTAACTGCCTCCCATGGTGAAGGATGAGTGAGGAACATACGGAATGCCAGCCACAAGGACAAAAACTTGTCTCTGGTAGCAAATGCTGCGTCTGCTTACTTCACAGCCCCAACACACGGTGGGTTAGTCAATGATGGGTACGAGCCCTCAGAAGAGGGGCAACCTAACCCAGACACGATCACTTGGGAGGCCATCATGGAAGCACTTGGGGGGCTGGAACAAAGAGGGAGTGATGGACCCTTGCCCCACCCCGGCTATTCTGACATAGCCCAAGTCCCCTTGTCCTCTGGGAGAAGCACTTCCTGGCTCCAATCCACTTAAACCTGAAAACCTGTGATGGGGGAGCTGGTGCAGCCCCTTGCCTGGGTAGAGTGAGATCCAGGGTAATTGGGCGTAAGAAAGTATTCCTAAAAGTCCTGTGAAGCCTGCTTTGCTAAGAGTGCTTTCATTCATATGATAAGGGTCTGAGCAGGACATGAGTATGTCTCCCAAAGTTTCTGCAAGCCCCTTTCCCGAGAGACACTGACTCAGACTAAGCCCTCAGATTTCTTTGCAATGTTATCTACTGTTTGATCCTTGCCATCTGTATTCCTGTGTATTATAAC
>NW_028086927.1:0-1032 GCF_014824575.4 Sturnira hondurensis
CCTGGGGGAGGGTGGCGGGGCAGTCTCTAAGGGGACTTAGGGGGAGCAGCCTGTGCTCTGGCCCAGGTCCCCCTGGGTCTCATACTAGGGTGCAGCCATGGTCAGGCAGTGTCCCAATCAGGGGTCAGCCTGGGGACAGCTCCCTGTGAGTCCCTGCGGGCTGGTCGGTGTGGGTGCCCCTCCTGCTGTGGAGCCCCCACCAGTGCAGAGGGCCCCCCATGATTAAGCTCACTTTTCCTCCCCAGCACTGGGCTCCGATCCCCACATCAAAATGAAGGGCTATGAGGCTGGAGGGGTCCGCGTGAACTGCACGTCTGCCGGCTGGTACCCGCCACCCCAAATCGAGTGGAGAGATGCCAGGGGACAGAGAATTTCCAACGAGGTGGTCACAGAGGCTGCGGACCCCCAGGGCCTTTATGCAGCCTCAGCCTCTGTGGTCCTGGAAGAAGGCTCTGAGGAGGGGGTCTCCTGTGTCATCAGAAACCCCCTGCTGGGCCAGGAGAGGTCAGCCTGGCTTTCCATCCCAGGTGAGTGCCCTGCCCTCTGCCCTGGGCTCCTGGGTGCCCCTGGGGGAGGGGCAGTGGTCTGCTGCTGGCCTGGGTCCCTGGGGGGCACAGAGGGCACAGGGACCTGGGGCTCCTTCTCCTGAAGCACTTTATGTCACAGACCCCTTCTGAGCACTTCCTGTTGCCCCACAGGGTGCCAGGCATGCCACTTGGGGACATATGGTAAAGACCAGCAAGCACACTGGGAGGGGGATAATAGGTACAACCCGAATCTCAGTGAGAGAGCTCATGTCCTTTCAGTATAAAGGATACAGTAGATAAAAGGGCAGAAACGGGAATGGTCAGGTCACAGCAAGGTGAAACTCACAGGAGGATGCCAAGTGTGAGGGCACAGGGAACTATTTTCACCTGTGAAACTGGCAGCAGAAGTGAAAACGAGGTGGTGTCGCCCTCTGGTGGCCGACTGCGGGGAGGCAGTCCCTCAGGCCCTTGTGCTCATGGTTTGAATGGTGTTGCTGTGGATGGG
>NW_028086928.1:0-1533 GCF_014824575.4 Sturnira hondurensis
TCATAGTAGGTGGTACAAGGCACAGAAACTGGTCTTTTGCCTCGGAGGATGTTACATGCTACAGACCACTGACCCCCCCCGAAACTACACTTGGGGACAAACCCCTGGATTTTCATGGGCTGTATCTCCCACAAGTGGTTCACATGTGTCTTAGTAAAAGTAACAGAAATACTTGCTACTTTCTGCTCATCACGTTCAATCATGATATTGTCACCAATACAGTGGACCAGTGATATGGTTTGTGGAATGTCAAGAAACCAGCCTCTCTATAAACTATATTACGGCAGACAGCAGAGTAGGTCTAGCCCTGAGGCAAGGCTGATAGTAAAAGCAAACTTTCTGCGGTTTGTGCAAGTTAATATGAAGAAAAGGGCCTTAGCCTATCAGAAGCTGTATACCCACTTCCAGGGGTCATGTTAGTTTGCTCCAGTTTTTACCTCTGAGCCTATGGCTGTGATTAGAGCCCTTATCTGATTACATTAGTGATAGTCCACAGTCCACAGCTATTAATGATAGCTGTCCAAAATGCACCAGCCTGGCGAGTTAACACAGCAGGTGTCACCATGCCTGCTGCTTTCAAGTCTCAGACTACGGCATTCATCGATATAATTTTCCAACTGATGCCATTTGTGTCTGATTTGCTCTTGGTAGGGAGGGAAAATTGCAGGATCTTCCAACGGTCTATAAAGCATATGCAAAAAAGGAAGGAAGGAAGGAAGGAAGGAGAAAAGAAAGGGAAGGGAAGGGAAGGGAAGGGAAGGGAAGGGAAGGGAAGGGAAGGGGAGGGAAGGAAAAAAGGGAAAAGAAAAGGAAAAGGCAAAGCATAGCTGATTTGGCCAGTAAAGATACAAAAGCCACTTTCTGATTCAGCGGCTTCATTACACACATAGACTGTGAAAGGAAGAATGGATAGCCAATGGTCCTACCTCCCATATTCTTGTCACACACAAGCAGGAGACACTGAAATGAAAAGGGCCCGGTGAGTCTAATAGGCTGGGGGATTCCCACTGCTGACAAACCTGCACTAGGGTTCAGCCAAGCAGTTTTAGAGTGTGCAACTCGATTCCGAGGGTGAAAGCCTCACACCTGATCAGAACCCCAGAGGAAATGGCAGCCTCTCCAGAGGATGCTGCGGTGAGCGGGAAACAGCCCTCAGAGCCGCTCCCATCCTCTTGTGTTCCAGGGGGGCTGCAAGGTGTTCTGCCCAGAGCCAGATTACCTGTGATCTAAGCCTTTGCCAGCGAGGCTGTATGCGTAAGTGCAAGGGTGCCAGGATGCCAAGATCGGGCCCTTCTCCAGCATACCTGCCCACCCCTTTACCTTCCACATACCCAGCTAAGAGTTCTTGGTAACCTGGGCCATTCCATCAGGTGCACTAAGGAATTGCACTGAACAGGGCTTAGACCAAACCCAAACCCAAGATAAATCCATTGTTTATCTTGTGCAACACTGGGCAACAGAGCCCACACCCTGATTCTGACGACTGTGGTCAGCTTCCTACCTGACAGTGCACAGCCAGACTCCCTATCGGGG
>NW_028086929.1:0-766 GCF_014824575.4 Sturnira hondurensis
TCCATGCCTTTTCTTCTGTGGAGTCTGGGATGCTCATGGCTATGGCCTTGGATCGTTATGTGGCTATCTGCTTCCCACTTCATCACTCTGGTATCCTGACCCCATCTGTCGTAGGTAAACTGGGGGCAGCTGTGATGATGAGAGGGCTGTTGTGGGTGAGCCCCTTCTGCTTTATGGTCTCTAGGCTGCCCTTCGGCCCCAACCAGGTCATTCCTCAGTCATACTGTGAGCACATGGCTGTGCTGAAGTTGGTGTGTGCTGATACTAGAATAAACCGTGCATATGGGCTCTTTGTGGCCTTCTCAGTGGTTGGCTTTGATATGCTTGTCATCAGTATATCCTATGTGATGATCTTGAGGACTGTGCTGGGGTTGCCCTCTACTGAAGCCCGAATGAAGGCTTTTGGCACATGTGCCTCCCATATCTGTGTCATCTTGGCTTTGTACATCCCAGCCCTCTTTACTTTTCTCACCCATCGCTTTGGCCGTCACGTGCCCAGAGTAGTACACATCATGTTGGCTAATCTCTATCTACTGGTCCCTCCCATGCTCAACCCCATCATCTATGGAGTTAGAACCAAGCAAATCAGGGACAGGGTTATTCAAGGGTGCTGTGGAAAAGACCCATGAGCCCAGGGACATAGCATCACAACCAACCCAACTGCCCTACTGATCTGGGGAGAGAAACTCAGAAAGTTTGTCTGGCCATCACATATCATCAGTAAGTCATTTCTGTGAACAACTGGCTCAGAGGTCAGCCAGCTTTT
>NW_028086930.1:0-1150 GCF_014824575.4 Sturnira hondurensis
TCAGAAAGGAAACCAAGATGCCCATTTTCACCACTGCTAGTCCATATTTCTAGCCAGAGCAATTAGACAAGAAAAATGGTGTAAGAAGGCATCCAAATGAGAAAGGAAGAAGTAAAGCTGTATCCCAGATAACATGAATGTATGTATTTTACAAAGAGTCCACCATAAATCTACTAGTGGTAACAACAACCACACTGAGCAAATCTCTAGGTCATAAGATCAACATACAAAAATCAGTGGAGTTTCTATATAACAGCAATGAGAACCCATAAAGAAAATTATGAAAACTAGTTTCATTTTTAATAGCTTCTAAAAGATTAAATACCTGCAAATAAACTTAACCAAGGCCCTGTAACACTTGTACACTGAAAACTATGAAGAATGAATGACTTAAACTTAACACATCTAAATAGAATGGAATGCTGTGTTCCTGGGTTAGAAGGCAAATTACCGAGAGCTCAATACTGTCTAAACCAGTACATATTATATATGGCTTCAGTAAACATTTCACCCTTTTTTACATAAATACAAGAGCTGGTCACCAAATTCACACGGAGTTGCAAGGAGCCCAAATTAGCCAAACAATGTTGAAAAAGAACAAAATTGTATGACTCATACTTTTATAAACCTATGAGCCCAAAGCAGGTTAAAAACGCTTACATTAAAATTTTAAAAAATGAATAAATGTATTTCACGTGTGAAAGCGATCTGAAGATTCTGTCCCAAAGAAAATATATGGGAACTGGAAAGCATCATGCTGAGTGAAATAAGCCAGGTGTTGAAGGACAAATACCATATGATCTCACCTTTAAGAGGAAGCTAAACAACAAAACAAACAAGCAAGCAAAATATAACCAAAGACACTGAAATAGAGGACAGGCTGACAGTGACCAGAGGAGAGAGGGGAGAGAATTTCAGTGGAAATAAGGGAGGGTTAGAGGAACATATATAATGGATACATGGACAGCAACTGAGAAGGGTGGAAATGGGAGGGAGGGGGGAGCACAGGGGGTGGGATGGGATGGGAGTAATAGACAGAAAACTGTACTTGAAAAATAATTAAATAATTTTAAAATAAATAAATAAATAAACACCAAGAAAGAGAAAATATATGGATAGTAATAAGCACAGGAGAAAATCCTCATTAGTC
>NW_028086931.1:0-567 GCF_014824575.4 Sturnira hondurensis
CAGGTAGTTTACATCAATGGGAAGCTTCTAGGCCTGAGATGACATCAAGTACCAGCACTGGATCTTGCCATTCCGCTGTGGCTGAAAACTCAAGGAAGTAGCTTTTCAGCTTTCTCAAAGCACATTAGCTAAAATAGCCTCAAAGCACATTAGCTAAAATAGCCAAGGCTGGCAGACAATACAAAACTATGCAGGAAAATGCCACTCCATGCTTTGTTTTTCTTATTTGTTCTATTATATAATATAATTTACCTTCAAGAAAATTGGTTCTGTGTCTTAGATAAATTCTTTATTTTGGTTTTTAGACTCATATTCTTATGTTTTCTTCCAGGAGTAAAACTCACTGGCTTCAAGTAGCCTAAGTATCTATTCATCCCTTGCTCTATATATACAGCCAGCGGTACTGGAGACTTGGTCAGTGAATTCCTTTATTTCATATTAAGATTTTATTTTGTGCTTACTTAGAATAATAGGAGAGAATTCTGTGATAAGTCTAAAATTTTTAATACCTATAACCCTAATCTGTCTTCACTGCTAAAATATGCTAGATAATATCAGAGACAACAT
>NW_028086932.1:0-700 GCF_014824575.4 Sturnira hondurensis
TCTTAGAGTAAAGTCCTGTGAGTTCTTTGTTTATTTTGGGGATTAAACTTTTGTCTGAGGTATCATTGGCAAATCTGTTTTCCCACAGAGTTGGTTGTCTTTTTATCTTAATACTGGCTTCTTTAGCCATGCAGAAGCTTTTAATTTTGATGAGATCCCATTTGTTTACTCTTTCCTTTATATTCCTTGCTCTAGGGGACATATCAGTAAAAATGTTGCTACATGAAATACCTGATATTTTCCTGCCAATGTTCTCCTCTAGGACTTTAATGATGTCACAGCTTATATTTAACTCTTTTATCCACCTTGAATTTATTTTGGTGTATGGTGTAAGTTGGTGCTCAAGTTTCATTTTTTTTTTTTTTTGCATGTCGCTGTCCAGTTCTCCCAACACTATTTGTTGAAGAGGCTGTCTTTATCCCATTTTATGTTACTGCCCCCTTTGTCGAATATTAATTGACTGTAGAGAATTGGGTTTATTTCTGGGTTCTCTGTTCTGTTCCGTTGGTCTATGTGCCTGTCTTTATGCCAGTACCAGGCTGTTTTGATTACAGTGGCCTTGTAATACAGGTTGATATCACGTATTGTGATCCCTCCTACTTTGTTCTTCTTTCTCAATATTGCAGCTGCTATTCAGGGTTGTTTATGGTTCCATATAAGTTTTTGAAGTGTTTGTTCTATGCCTGTGAAATATACCATT